>NW_028281782.1:32500-75000 GCF_059751285.1 Brachycentrus maculatus
CATTGTCATATTGTTAATTATGGGGTTATTGCTGTTTATATTTTTATGAATTTCTGGTGTTTCCAAACGTCGGAGTTTTCATTTATTTTTATTTTTAAGATAGGCTTTAACATTTTACACAAATTACTTTGTATGCAATACGAAATCAAGATACGCACATAACAGCTTTTAACAACTTTTTCAACTTCCAATTATTTTTTCGCAATTGAGTGAATATATACTCCAATCGATTTTGACCCTCAGAACATCAAACCCGGGACCTCCAGCATGGTAGTCAATATGCTAAGCACTACATTATAAAGGCAGAACAAGACCTCATAACTACTTAACCGTATTCAATCCTTATTATTTATACCTTTTATTTATTTTATTTATTTATATTTCCTATTATATGAGGTTTAAAAAATAATAGTCAAAAACTATATCTTAACTTACATAAATGCATTAATAGATTTATATTATCCACTGACACTTCGTGATGGAATTGCATTTTTAATATATTATTAGATTAAAACCAATATTTTTAGCTTTTCCTCTTTATTTTTATTTGACCAGCGACCGGGTTTCGTCGTTGCCGACATCATCAGACTGGATCACCAGTCTGATGATGTCAGCAACGACGAAACCCGGTCGCTGGTCAAATAAAAATAAAGTGGAAAAGCTAAAAATATTGGTTTTAATCTAATAATATATTATAAATGCATTAATAACGTAAATCTCGAATCGGTATTAGAAATAGTAGATCTAGGTGTAACCTTCGCCACCAAACATAGCTTTCTATCGCCCATAAACAGAATTCGATAATATAAATACCTTATAACTCTTATATACAACGTTAGTAGTAAGCAGTCAATATGAATACGATTCATCAGTTTGAGCATCAAACCACTGAATTCATTCACAATCAAAAGAAGGTGTACAAAATAAAATTTTCACGTATGCTAAATTCAAAATAAATTCATCTGAGGTTTGTTTGCATTATGATCAATTGCTTTGTTTACTTAATTTAATAAAATTGAGTGAAAGGAAAAAAATAATACTTTTTTAGACAGCCTTTGTTATTGCAAACGATAAATATTTACGCCCCAACTAGAAACACTGAAACACTAAAAACTGTCATATATTTTATTGTAATAACAGCCGGACAGTGTACGTATTCAATACTCCTGTACACCGATTGCAAAACCTCAGCAATGATTTCGCGGACCAAATCGATATCTGGAAAATGTCACTTGCTAACTATAAAGCAATAACAATTACAATATTTCAGGGTAAAGCATAATGTTCATCCTTGTTTAGATAAATACTTTTCAAACAAATAATAAACCTAATAATAATAAAACCCTTATCCGCACCCCAATGGTGCATAGGGCACTGCATCATATAAACGCAGTGTTATCTTGATCGCTTACACATGAAGGAAAGGTGATCAGCACTCCGCTTCAGGTACCAGCCCAGGGTAAAATTGAATAAATATGACAGTGAAAAAATCATTTATATTTATTTTACCCCCCTTGGGAATCGAACTCGTGACCTCCAGAACGGTAGCCGAGCGTGCTGACCATTACACTACGGAGGCGGACAAAACTTCCGTAGTAGTAGGCAATAATATACATAAAAAGAGAAAACATTATATTTTATCATAAAGTATACAGCATGTATTATATTATGTAGAAATTAGCTACGGTCGTTAATTACGGAAAAAAACTTACAGCATGTCTTATGAAAAGTAATATTAAAATAATGAAAAAAAAATTCTTGAATGTTTTTTGCAGATAATTTGTGGCATATTTTGTAAACTTTATAAGATAAACCTTTGTTTTAAAAAGTGGTTAAAACAATGTTGTTTTATTTTATAAAGTTGATAAAAAATATACTTAAAGAAATTACAATACATAACTAGTACTTTGATGTGATGTAATTTTTTAAAAATAAATCGTGTAATGATCGTGATATCCTGTTATTCATTTTGATAAATTATGATCAATCTTGAAGTCCCACGAAAAGATTGAATTGACTTTTTCTTTGATTAATTTTTACTTTTTGCAGCGAGAATATTACCTTTTCAGCATCATTTCCCATTTATTTTGCTGAATATGTAATTCTTCATTTTGTTTAATTATAATAAATCTTCAAGCCCCATAGTATACATTCAATTAACTTCTTCTTTGATTTACTTTTGCTTTATGCATCGGAAATATAACTTCTTCGGCATCATTTGCCATCTACTTTACATTCAATTTTCTTTACATAATCAAATTATTTTACTCACTAAACAAAGCCTGTATCGAGTACGGGAAGTTTACATTGTTTCGTTAGTTTTATGAAACAAGCAATATCGAGAAATACTGCGGCAAAATAAATAGATACTTCAATATTTCCGATTGCATTCCGACATATTTGTTTCCGGAAATGTTTATGATTCGTTGAACATTTTTACGTACTAATAAATCGTTTAATTCCGTTCAAATTCCCTTTTACAAACACAATTATTTTATTTTATTTTCAAGAAAGATTATATAAATACTCGTTTTTGTAAAAAATATCGTAGAAGTATTATTTTACAGTTATTTTGTTTTTTTTTGTTTGTGTAGGTACTTTAAAGAAAATATTAATACATGGTGTCCCATAATCCTACGTATTGCTTTTAAGGGGTGTTGGGCCAGCTTATGACTCACCAAAAAATGAATAAATGACCTCAGTAAATGTGCCTTGGTTTTCCAGGTATTTCCACTTTTATGAATTTCCCGAAAATCTACTTAGATCAGTTTTTTGAGTGCCACTTCTTCACTTTTTCATATTTTAAGAGTCTAATTTTTATTTCATAATATTGAATAAGTATCCTATTGATCACAGTATATGATATTACCAATACTGGCTTGCTTTGGCAGAAAAAAATATTAATGCCCGGTCAATGATTTTAACATAAATCTTAAGGTGACTTTGACTCTTCACCGTGAAAAAAATATATGACTATAACCGGGCAAGTCATTTTTAAAACTTGTTTAATGAATGTCATTTTAAAAACAGTTTAACATTTATTATATTTTGTCCGCCTCCGTAGTGTAATGGTTAGCATGCTCACCTACCGTTCTGGAGGTCCCGGGTTCGATTCCCAGGGGGGTTTAATAGATATAAGTGATTTTTTCACCCTAATATTTATTCAATATTACACTGGACTGGTACCTGAAGTGGAGGGCTGATCACCTTTCCTTCATGTGTAATCGATCGAGATAACACTGCGTTTATATGAAACAGTGCCCTATGCACCATTGGGGTGCGGTAAGGGTTTTATTATTTATTATTATATTTTACTTTTGAAAAAAAGATATTGCTTTTTCAATGCAAAACTGATTTTATAATTATTTCATTTATTAGGAATTCCGATGTAAGAATTGCTTTGTTTTAGTAAAGTGAAAAGTGTTTATGCTAAATTAAATATTTTTGTGTGTTTTATTGTGAAACATAAATAAGAATCCTAATATGCGTCATTTAAACTCAGTGTAATCTTGATCGTTAACACACGAAGGAAAGGTGATCACCCCTCAGGTATCAGTCCAGGGAATATTGAATAAATATTAGAGTGAAAAATCACATATTCGTTTAACCCCCCCCCCCCCCGCTCTTAACTGAACTCGGAACCTCCAGAACGGAAGCCGAGCATACTAACCATAACACTACGGAGGCGGACACTACTTATATCTAATAAATATAAAATCTTAATATTAGTTAAATTAACGACTAAAAAAAATAAAATAAACATGAATCATAGTTAAGGGAACCTCATTTCAAATTTCATTTAACATTATAATGTATGTCAGTACAAAAAGCGATTATCATTTATACGCCGTTAAGCTTAATATTCATTTTGGATTGCTGTGATCGGCTGCGTGATTCCCGATCCGTTCCAAATATGATTGTGTGTGGAATATTCGGAAATCTGGTGATCACTGAATACTATCAATATTGATCTGATATGGAATATGTCACATTGTACTTAAAATACCATTGTGTCATAAATAAAAACAATTTATTTCTTGAATGTTTTTCGAAGATACTTTGTGGCATATTTTGTAAATTTTATAAAATAAAATTATTTTATTTTAACCACTTTTTATTGGTACACTTTTTCCAACCGGTTTTCAACAAGAACCTTGTCATCATCAGGGTTTATGTACTAATTATAAAACATTGAAATACTCATGTTGGAAGTTTTTGGTATCGTAAGGGAAGGGTAATTAACTATAATCTAACTATGAGTATTTCAATGTTTTAGAATTAGTACATAAACCTCAGGGTTTATATGACAAAGTTCTTGTTGGAACCCGTTGGAAAAAGAATAAAAAGTGGCTAAAACAATGTTGTTTTATTTATAAACTTTAAAGGTATTTACCGTTTGTAATAATATGCTGATATTGTGAATCATTCATGTTAAATTAGTGCATTATATACTACAAAAATGTGCATAAAAAATAAATTTGTAGGCAAAACTAACATCGAGAATTATATCAAGCGCTCCTTAGTCCATTCACGTATTTTTTAGGATTTGGATTCGATGTTAACAACAGGTCTACTAAAAACCAACCTGATGAGGGAATGGTCATTACGAAATCGGTAGTCGTGAAAGATTGATAAGTGGTTTTACCCAAAATGAATGATAATTGATAAAAAATACATGTCTTATATGTATGTATAACCATACCATAAAGTTTAAAATGGTTTTTGATACAAAAAATATATGAATATAAGTATGTAGGCTATTTATATTTGTTTTTTTTTTAATGCTATAAGTTATGAAATATATTATTCAGTTGTAATAATTTATCGTTTAATTGCAAAGTTTTTGTTTTTATTTATGATTTTTTTTATTTATAAAAAAACAATCAAAAAATAATTTCAATGAAAATAAATTGTATTACAAACAAACTAATTAACTAACAAGTGTAAGTCCCTCTTCAAGCACAAGAGCTACGTCTCTTTTTTGGAGAGAAATGCGTTTTTAATTTTAAGATAATTTTAAGAATAGTAATGTTAAAAAAAAGAATAAAAATAATTTTTGAAAAACATCTGTTTCCATATTAAATCAAATTAAAACAAAAATTAAAACGTTTACAAAAAAAACATTTTGATAACATTGTATGCTTTTTGTTTTTACGTTGTTTTAACGCTAAAATATTTTTTTTATTAAAATCTAATTGATTAATATCATATTAACATGAAATACTTTTTTTTACTCACAAAATAGTTTTTGTGTAATAAACACTTATGTGTATCCTTATTTTAAGTTGTTTTTTGTTTTCTTCAATAAGGTCAATATATAAAATAGATAAATTAGATTAATGTCATACAACATATAAAACTGTTTTTATAAATATTTATAGTTTCAAAATCCTTCCGATCGATTTTTTTTAATTACCGTAAAAGCTATAATGTTTGAACGTAAATCACCCTTAACATATTTATAAAATATATTGGTATTTTTTAAAAATTAATTATTGTTGGTGTTATATACAAACGAGTGTACAGTGTCATGAAGCCAAAAATTTACATCCGCTATACCCATGAAATAAATTTATTCAATTGCATGCGTTTCTAGGATAATTATCCATTTTGCATCAAATGTTATAGTTTCCGAATGCACGACTTTAGGAAATCCGCTTTATTCCATCATGAATTTAATTGTGTGTAAAATGTTGATCTCTTAACGAGATAACATATGAATGAATGATGTATTCAAATTATAAACAGATTAATCGTAAAATAATGTAAAATATTTAATCTGTGTTATAACAGGATTGTAGAAGCATCTAAAATCTGCATGGTATCCCTCATCAGGACTTGGGACTTGAGGGTGGATCCGGGGAGCAATAGATTCGGACTGTCGGGTCTAAATTCCCCTAGTAGGGATGCTGCCCTCACTCTGGGTATCTTATATGGTGGTACACACATTGTATTAAGTATTACCGTGTATGCACTGGTCGCAAAATATGTTGGATGATCGATTACATATCATTTAAAATTAAATTAAAACTAGATGCATGCATGGATCCAAATAGAATTAAAATATTATATGGCAGATCAGAGGTTGTAGCAAGAGCTTAGGAGAGTATTGTGATAATTTTTTTCATTGATATATTTTTATATTCACTGGTCTTTAAAAATTATAATTATCTCATTTTTTTTAACTCAGCTCATAAAGGTTTTCAGCCCTTCAAGGTGTTTATAAAGGCTTGAAAGTCCAACATTGACCAAGGCAGTTAATGAATCAAGTTTTCTCAAATTTAATTTTTGCTGTTTTTTCTTCAGAGAACTGACATATGTATTTACACACACACATATATATATATATATATATATATATATATATATATATATATATATATATATATATATATATTAATATATATATATATATATATATATATATATATATATATATATATATATATATATATATACATGTATAGTTCTTTGTTATTACCTGTTACCATTGTAAATGCTTTATTTTTTAACAATGTAGTATTTCATTTCTTATTGATCGGTAAATTGGATTAGTGATTATTTTTATGAGAAAAACAAATAACTACGAAAAAAATAAAAATTTTGTTTTCACGAAAAAAGAAACAAAAATATTAATTTATATCAACGAATTAACATCTTTTCTCACAATGGAATTTCTTATTCTGCAACATGACTTCAATCTCTGTTTGGAAAAGAAGTGGATGAAACCCCCGGGAAATATATGTTGTGGTAAATTTAATGAAAGATGCTGCGGATCACAAGATAGTCATTTTGGTCCCATTGCGTAGATAAGACTTTTAATAAAGGATTCGTATAAGTGGCATAAAAAAGTTGATTTTTCCATATATACTCGTATATAAATAAACAAACATTTATATAAAAAATAGGTGAATTAAAAAAAAGGAGCAGAGGAAGACCAAGGAAGACTTGGCATGGTCAAGTAAATATTTTGGTTAAGTCAGGAATGGGAATAATCAGTAGGTATATATGAGTATTGTTTCCCATGACAAAGTGTCTCTCTGTGTGGCGCTCTGGTTTTTCTGCCTATCACTTGCGGCAAGCGGCGTGATGGTAAATTAGGAACTTTATACGAGTACTTATTTTTTACCAAAAACCATAAGAGTTAATTTTTTTTTTATTTAATTCTTTTTCTTCTACATAGAAATGTATAACTGTTCTATTTATAATAATTTCTGAATTGTGTTGCAATGTTTACCGTAATAATAATCATTTCTTCATATTTTTTTTTTAATTCCAATTCTCAAACCAAATGCTTTTAAACCATTTTTATTATCTTAAAACCATAAATTAAAATTAATTCTTGGTTTTCTGAAACTTTTTTAAATGAAATAAATCTGTTTATTTATTTATTTATTATTATTATTTATGTATAAACCCTTCTTGCTTTATACAATTACACAAATAATGTAATATGAATTAAATTACCTCTCAGGCACCTACGAAATTATTCGCGCAGTGCTCGTATAAGAAATCACCCCTTGGTATAAAATATTAATATGTATTTAAATAGTGCGCAGTACAAAGTGTAAATTTAAGAACCTGACATAATATTAAATACTCCAAAGGTGATTATTCAAGAGAAATTTATTATTTATGGTAATAAATTGAAAAATCTTATTTAATTGAATACATTTTGTGTTTGGTAGTAAATGGCTCTCATAAAGCGTGTGTTTTAAGCGCTCGACGGCTTTTGGTGTGGGATAGAATATTTAGTTTGCAAGAAACCAATTTGGTGCGAGATTGATCACTCTTATGTATCTTTTGGTGTAATCTGTTTGCCAAACCGCTTATAAAAGCCCGGCGCTCTTAACCAAATAGGGACCGAACTAAATGTTGAATCAGCACTTCTTGAAACAGCTTGTAATTAAGGAATCAAATATCTACCAACATTGTACTGCTGTTTGCGCTGTAAAATTAATGACTGTTAACACACGCTTGTTTTGCTTTTATTCAAATTAAAAAAAACCTACATTACGTATGTAAGTTTCATACATATATGTTTTCAGAAACCAAATGTAAAACTTATTTTAATTTTATTGTACATTATCTTATTCTACGAGCACATACTTCCTGAAGTCGGATAATTTTATTTTATTTTTTTATTTGTCGGTCTTTGTATAAAAAAAATATTTAATCAGTTTGTTTTATGGTACGGATAAACATGCAACTGTGTTTTTAATACTTACTGTGTTTTTATGTTTTGAGTATTTTAAAATAATTCATATGTAAAATTGTGATGATTGTGAGATGAATTAAGAGGTTTTTACTTAGAGAAAGCATCTATCGTTTTTTATACGAAAGAAAACATTATCTTTAAAAAAATTACACACTTTAGGTCAATAATGGGCAGAATATTGATATTTACACAAGTATATAAAGTGATCAACCTTCTTTCATATCTTCTTTGATAATAAAAGGAAGAACGATACATGTTTCATGCCGAGTCGAGACACCTTTAAAAATATAAATATATCATTCTGTGTATAATTTTTGTTGCCATTATAATATTCTTGCTCGAATGGGGTCAATGTATCGCATTATTATTGTACAATGATGTCATTTCATAAACCATGAACCATATGGTTGGATGTAAGCCAAAACTTAATCACGAAAATATTATTCATTTGACGTTTTTTTGATGATGTCTATTATTACTGCCAATGACGCGTCATTCAGGAATGTAATGAGTCATTGGATAAAAAAATAAGTTGAACTAGGGTGACCACTGTTTTAGGGTGAGCGCGTGACATGCAATGTACCGCAGGTAACCATCTGACGCACGTGCACACTTACCCCTGTTTACCGGCTACTGCAGGGGGTAGGTACCCACTAGGTGCTTTACGATACCTACTTGCCCGACTACGAGCCCCTATTTATTTTTAAACAGTATCTACTCTTACCTACGATAGTAACGGTAACATAGACTAGCGTAAACTTGATCTTATCGCCACCTTAAAACGAAACCAAACTGTGGCAGCACTTTTAATTAACAAAGGTTTTTTATTTATTTTATTTGGCAATCTCACCAAGTGAGAGAGTTTTTTTTTTTTCAAATAAAATTCTAAATTTCTTCATCTAAACTCAAATAGATTAATAGAGTGTTGCATCTTATAGACGGAGTGTTATCATGATTGTTACCTATTTTAATGTAAAGTGATAAGTTAAGCGCTTTATGTAGCAGTCCAGGATAATTTTTCAAATAAATATTGAAGAAAGAATCACACGTTTTTATTATATTCCTCCCATAGGACTTATCGCGGGCTTCCTAAACGGTATTTTACCGTTCTTAGCATCATTATAGATGCAAATTCAAAATTCATTTGAAATTATGTGATAAAAACTTTTATTTATATGGATATAAGTTTTTTTCCAAAAGGTTTTCATGGTCTAGATAGATTCTAGCGCTTCTCTTACTTTTTTGGGCCAACGACCATATAAAACAGAGATAAGAGCATAGTTCTGTGCATAAATACAGCATCCATGTAAAGAATAGCATAGATTTAATGGTGAATGATTTGGATTTCGTATAATGCAACTTTATATTACAAACCCATAAATAATAATAATGCAGGTCTAGCATTTGCAATAAGCGATATTCTTATTGCGTGTTATGAGTAAATGATAAACTATAACAGATATCGAGTATCTTCATACATTTTTAATGTATAATTCATTTTTATCAACCGGAGTATCAGTTCGACATTTTATTGTAATAAAAGGTTCACAATGTAAAAGTACATAATCCAATTCAATGATGAAGTTTTTTCGAAAATAAGATTGATATTTGAATATCAAACTTTGTAAGCGCTGATAATGAAGCTAACAATAATTAGACAATTCAAGGCAAAGAATGTCTAAAATATAAGATGTTCCTTTGACGGTACTTTATTGTGAATTTCCAAATGGTTTCTCCTTAGCAAACAAAGCAGCAACTTATAATGCTGTATAAGTAGTACTAAGCACATTGTCTTCATTACGGTAAGAAATTAAAAATATATTTGATGAATTTATTAATGAATTTAATATTATTTTTCGCTTATGATTTTTGCCGTTAGATTAAAATTTTTAATTTATTCTGTATATATATATATATATATATATATATATATATATATATATATATATATATATATATATATATATATATATATATATATATATATATATATATATATATATATATATATATATATATATATATATATATATATATATATATATATATATATATATATATATATATATATATAAATATATACAGAATAAATTAATGATTTTAATCTAACGGCAAAAATTTACAGTGGTGGGCAAAAATATTAGGCACCCCCTACAGAATTGGTAACTAATAATGTCTTTAAATACTGCAACTCTTGGAATTCTTGCAATCTTTTCGGATTGTATCGTATTTCGATGAATTTCAGTAAATTAATGAAAAGTTATAGCATTTCATGGTTTACATATAAACACACAATTAAAAATATTACTTCTACCTCTAATATTACTTCTATTAATTAAAAATATTCCACCAACAAGGCTTGGTGGGTCTCTGCAAAAAAATGTTCTAAATATGTATAAATTGTAATTTAAATAAATGTATTTAAAAAAAAACTATTTTACCTTACCTGCTCCATTGTGGAGCATATGAAATCCACAAACTACCACCAGGGATTTCTTTCAGTTGTCAGCCTTCTTTGGATCCTTCCAAATCATGTCCGCATCCCCAATGTAAGTTAAGACAAGAAAAGCCTTATTATTATTCTTAGTACCTATCTGAAATAATGTTAAATTTAAATTATCATAATTGTTTTGTATTATTTACAATAAATCCTGTAGTAGCAAATACACCATGTGCTTTTAATATAGTGAAAATAAAATAATAATATTTTAGAAACTCAATCCATCGTAACAGATTTTATGTCCTATTAATAATATAAATTTATCATGTCAGCATTTATAATTTAATGTAGAAATATAAATAATTAAGTATTTTTAGTAAGAGCTATTCACGTTTTACAATAATTTAATAAAGATACTGTATACAGAAAATAGAACTTGTAATATTTTTTAAGAATAAACAAGGTCAGATTTATTTCAATGGATGTGTAGTGTAAATTTGCATTAATTTGTAAATATAAACTGTGTTAATTACATCGGAATTTTATTAAAAACAGTACAATAGTTAAAATAATAAAAGTTTGACTATGATACAATACTTAACACATAATACCCTAAAACGTATTTATAGTATAATTTACTAAGGTAACTAATATAAACACTGATTTTTTAAACAATTACAAATGATAAAATTATTAAATTCGCAAAAAATTTTTGAAAATAAATTATTCTTTAAAATTTTATAAATTAAAGTACTTTGTTTTTAACCAATTTTTTATTCGTATTTTTTTCCAACCGGTTCGACAAGAACCTTGTCATCATCAGTGTTTAACATGTACTAAATACCAAGTTTAACCCTGATGATTATAAGGTTCTTGTCGAAACCGGTTGTAGAAAAGATTTATCCATAAAAAAGTTGTTGAAAACCAATTTATACTGTGTATGCTTTGTGGCACATTTTATAAAAATAAGTTTATTATGCCACAAAGTCTCTGCGAAAACATTCAAATAAATATTTTACTATTGTATTTTCGTCAAATTATTTTTTTTCAAAAGAAATTAAATAATGCAGCTACATCGAGAAATGTCAATGTATTATAAAATTTAAAGCTTTTTAATGTTTTGTAAAATCATAAGTTTGAATCAGATAGGGTTGAGGGAAAGGATATTGTGATGTCACCATTCTTCCCTGTTGGGAATCGGCAGGAGTGGGCTTTAATTCATTCCATGATTCATAGCCCCACCAGAATACCGAATGTACTTGGAATAATGTTAGTTACCCTATTCATAAAGCGATGGATACATAAACGTTTCCATTAAGGTGTGCTTTTGATCTGCAACATAAAATATATTTAAAAAAAAATATATATCTGGTTTATTGGCAATGTTTTAAATTATTGTCAAATTTTTAATTTGCACAAAATATATTCATTGTTGCTTTATTTAACAATACTGATAATACTATAATACTGTCCGCCTCCGTAGTGTAATGGTCAGCACACTCGGCTACCGTACTGGAGGACCCAGGTTCGATTCCCATGGGAGGGGGGGGGGGTTACACAAATATAAGTGATTTTTTCACTCAAATATTTATTCAATAATCTGGACTGGAACCTGAACCGGAAGTCTAATCACTTTTCCTTCATGTGTTGACGATCAAGATAACACTGCGTTTATATGATGCAGTGCCTAAGGGTGTACATAAGGGTTGATAAGAACTGATTTTAATTGTTTATGGTTATTTTAATATGATCACCACTTCTGAAGTTTCACTTAAAAATCAACGCCTTTTATAAAAACGTCAACGGTGAAATGATAAAATTCATCATTACAAAAATATTTCATATCTTTTTTTGACATCTCATCAAAGATGAAGAAGAATATGAAAATCTGGGCATTTACGGGGCTGACGACCGTCATAGGCTAGTTTAAGTGATCACTTACACACGTGTAACATTCACCAATTCTACCCATTATTAACAACCACATTACTCAAATTTTTGAAAAAAAAATCCAGAACTACAATGAATGCAATTTTTTTGTTATTCAAATTCTTGTAAGTTCTATATACCATATATGAACCAATTTTGAAAAATTATTCTTGAATCACTATAACTTCACTAGAGATCTATTGGTCAGATAAAAAGAAGCTTTTTATGGAGCAGAAAGTCTTTTATTAGTAATTGAGGTCCGAATCCTGGATTATAATCACACACGAGATTGTGATTGAGATCACAGATAAACGAACACAGGCAGTGCCGAAAGTCACTGTCGAATAGCCTCCTATGCCTGCGGAACTATGTAACTACTAATGTACTGTCAGAATTTGTACGTCAGTCAATGCCGACCTAGTCATTCTGCGGTTGACTATCAAACAGACATTAGTCGGACAGTGGTAAAATGTCAAATAATAATTTTAATACTCTTATAATTGAACCAAACTAAAAAGTGAAATTAAGAATCACAGTTCTTCCCTTTGAGATAATTACAATTTGAAAGAAATGCATCAATGAATTGAGAGAATTGTTAATTGTGATTAAAGAAAACACTTGTTTTTTAACACTTGAGTTTTATTATAAACTACATGTTTCAGAAGTTAAACTTCCATCATTCAGGTCTGTATAATAACAGTTATTATACAGACCTGAATGATGGAAGTTTAATTTCTGAAACATGTAGTCCATAATAAAACTCAATTGGTAAAAAACAAGTGTTATCTTTAATCATTGTAACATGTCTTACCACAAAGTTAATGCCGAAACAATAAATAAAATATGTCGTAAGTTTACTTCAATATATGATTAGAAATTTGACCCTTATTAGAAGTTTATGTATTATTTCGAAGAAATAATTTTCTGAACAGGAGACACAAAAACGATGTTTTTTTTAAATGAAATTATTTTTTGCATATCTCATCATTTGAGTGTCAACATACATTAGAATTCATAAAAAAAATCTAATCGCCGTAGAAAACGAAATAAAATAACTGATGCGTTGGTAAAGATTGATTGCCGTTCAATAGGTTTTGATGAAAAAACGTCAATCAACTGATGAATTAATTGACAAATGACGTTTAATACAGACCGTCTAGAGCAAAATAAGCAGAATAGTTTACAATTGGAATTTGATTGATGTATTAAATTTTTTAATGAAAATTTTTAATTGATAAACTTTTCATCGTATACAACACGGAGTCGAAACAATCAGCGGGTATGTATGAGGAAATGTATGAACGTGGAAGAGGCGAAGAATGTTTGAAAAGACAGAGTGGTGTGGCATTCTATTCTCTCTGCCTACCCCTGTGGGGAAGTTAGTTAGTTACAACACGTGTCACAATAGATTTTAAGAAATATGGTAATGGGGAAATATGCGAGATCGAAGATGTTGTTAGGTGGGGAAGGCAACGAAGGAGACAATGGTATGCGCATGTGAGGAGAATGGAACCATCCAGACTCCCCCACATCGCACTGTACGGCCAACCCCATGGTAGACGACTCCCGGGCAGACCACCAAAGAGTTGGGTGGATAGCTGGGAATCGATGTCGCAGGAGGCTAATCCCTCTTAAAAACAGGCCGCAAGGCCTATAATAATAAGAAGAAGAAGAATATGGTAATGGTATTTACTATGTATAGCCTCAATTTAAAATGGATATATTTGAACAAAAAATGATTGCCGAATCAATAAATGAAAGGTGATGATAAACTCTCTTTCCTTCTTCTTCTTCTTAATTTGGACTGGTTGGTATAATAGTATCTTCCGGCAGCTGTGCCTCCCGTTGGAGGACTCTCAATTATCCTTCATTGGCTGATAGTCTAAGAAAACTGCGGACAGAAGATTTAAGATGCATCACGGAAGAAGCTATTTTTTCATCATCTTCCCTTTCCACGTATACATTAGGTTGCTATGGTTGTGTGCAGAAAAATAGCTGTCCGATTTCTATCTGGCACACAAAGAAGAAAGTATCAAATAATCTTTTAATTACACATACCAAATTTCATTAATATTGGATATCATCTTTTGCCTCCGGATCGACTGAAATATTTATTGTTGTTTTTTAGTATAGTTTAAAAAATGATGGTTCTTAGAGTAAAATTTAATAGTGATGGTGACATTTTTAAAGAAACACTGCAAAAATACCATTCATTAAAATATTATTACTAACTAACTAACCATCACGCCGCTTCCCTGCAGGGGTAGGCAGAGAGAATAGAACGCCACACCACTTTGTCTTTGCAAACATTCTTCGCCTCTTCCACGTTCATGTATCTCCTCATACATACGCGCCGATTGTTACGACTCCTAACCTGACCACTATTACATTATTATTACATCATCAAAAATAAGATTTCAACAATTTTAAATTTGCAACAAAAGAAATCCTGTCAAAAAAAAGTTTTGATCGGTGAGCCCCTTACGAAATAAAAAAAATTCAAAGGGCTGAGGCGGAATACATAGCGGTTCCATCTTATTTCTCTTCTCTATCTCACCACATCCTGCGCTCCACCGTGTTTCAGTGTCTTATTATCCTTGCCAAAAATAATTTTGAGGTTGAAGACTCTAAAACTCGAGTAGTGCTTGAGTCCTCTGGGTATTCGTCCGTGTTCCAATATATACGTCATTTTGGGTAAATGGGCAAGTACTTAAATTTTCACTTCTCGTTTCTTATCATTTTGGTTTTTCCAATATCCATATTTAAGCATCCCGAAATAGCTGCGGATTTCTTCACTTGTCCATTGACTTAAATTTGAAGGTCTTGGAAGCCAAAAAGGTACTGTGTCCTAGTCATTTAAACTTTTAATTTTTTACCTTCAGGATACATGAAAAATGTGATTTTTTAAATGAACATATACTTACATAACATTTTGAGTGTGTCCAAATACTTAAATAAATAAATTATCTGGTCTAATTATAAGCTTAATAATAAAAATGAAAATGGTATTTTCTGGCATTTCTCATGTGTGTGATTATAATCTAGGATTCGGATCTCACATACTAATATAAGAGTTTCTGCTTAGTAAAAAGCTTCTTTCCATCTCACCAATAGATGTCTCTAGTGAAGTTCTAGTGATTCATGAACAAGGTTTCTAAATTGGTTCATATATATAGAATTTCCAAGAATTTGAGTAGTGTGGTTGTCAATAATGGGTAGAATTGGTGAATGTTACACGTGTGTAAAGTGATCACTTAAACCAGCCTATGACGGTCGTAAGCCCCGTAAATGCCCAGACTTCCATATTCTTCTTCATCTTTGATGAGATGTCAAAAAATAATATGAACATATACATATTTAATCATATCAATATGCCAATGTCTCCACTATCATAACTGGCCTTACTATTTTAAATTTTAAAGCTTTATTTAATGTAATTGTGACGAAATTCACTAAAATATGATTCGACTTTATCTTGTACATCCTAGGGTATAACTATCACAAACGCATTTATAATAATAACTGTTATAGTAATAATTATGTAGCTAAATAATAAGCAACATTCTTATTATTTTTTGACATCTCATCAAAGATGAAGAAGAATATGGAAGTCTGGGCATTTCCGGGGCTGACGACCGTCATAGGCTGGTTTAAGAGATCACTTTACACACGTGTAACATTCACCAATTCTACCCAATATTAACAACCACACTACTCAAATTCTTGGAAATTCTATATATATGAACCAATTTAGAAAACTTGTTCTTGAATCACTAGAACTTCACTAGAGACATCTATAGGTGAGATGTAAAGAAGCTTTTTACTAAGCAGAAACTCTTATATTATAAACGCCAACACATGAGAAACGCTAGAAAATACCATTTTCATTTTTATTATTAAGCTTATAATTTGACCAGATAATTTATTTACAACATTCTATTGTGAATGTGTAAGGTATGTAAATATATCGTTTAAATGTTTATTTGATGTAACGTCATCTTGAACTTTGATGATTTTCGTTTTACCTTAACTTTAAAGCGCTATATATTTGACAAGATAACGAAACAAATGAGAATTTATATCAAAGCATTTCGTTTTTTTATAACACGTGCTTTTTGATAATCATACGAACTATTAGTTTTTTTTTTTTAAATTGATAATTTTATTATTACTTGTTGTTAATTTTAGGATTGATAATTTATCTCGTTTATTAACTGATTTTGTATAATTTACTTATCATAATTGTACTACGCATTGGTTAGTATTAGGATCCTTAAAATATAATTTTTTTTTTAAAGAAAAATATTTTTGTTTTATTATTTACACAGATATTTCATTTTCAGACTTTTTTGTGAGCCTCAGCGGCTCATTATTAGAAAAAGGTATCAAATTGCGGTGAAGTGGTTTCGAACCAAGAAACTCTGACTTAAGAGTCTACGACACTAGCCACGGGACCACAACCCGACATATATGCACGTAATAAAATTATAAAGGTGCTTTTTCAATTGTTTTACTTTCAAAAAAATTTTTTTTTTCGAAGCGGAAAATGCTACCAGCTTGATGAAAATATGATACATTTAAAGTAAAAACGAGAAAAGGTCTTTCAAATTTTTAAAAAGGGAATACAATATGTTATATCTTAAAATGTAAAAGATTTTTAAAAAATTGGCTGTCTTATTTCCGTAATATTCTGTATCACGCCTTCGAGAGTTAAAATTTTATTACCAAGGGAAATATGCATGCCCAAAAGTGTATAATTCGTGAATACATTAAGTAAATCACACGCTAATAGCGTAAAACTTTATTTCAGGTACCTATATCTGTTTATCACTTTTGACACGGGGGAGAACGCATTTCTCACAGGGTGAATAATTATTCCAATCCCCTATTTCTTTATTTGACTCATGCAAATGATTCACGTGAGTGACTAAGGTTTTATAATTATCGTATTTTTTGGATTGCAACGCATTACTCACCTCCAGATGGTGCAGTCTTAGAAAATGCAGATTTAAAAAAAGACAAAACAACAATTGTCAGTCAAAATTCATTATTTACAACATTTTGAGAGTATCCAAATACTTCACAAAATCTGGATTATCTCCAATTACAGGAGTTATTTTCATATTATTTTTGACATCTCATAAAAGATGAAGAAGTATATGGAAGTCTGGGCATTTACATTTGGACCTTACATGCTAATAAAAGAGTTTCAGCTCAATAAAATGCTTCTTTTCATCTCACCAATAGATGTCTCTAGTGTTCTGGTGATTCAATAATAATATTTCAAAATTGGTTCATATATATATAGAACTTCCAAGAATGTGAGTAGTGTGGTTGTCAATAATGGGTGGAATTGGTGAATGTCACACGTGTGTAAAGTGATCACTTAAACCAGCTTATGATGGTCGTCAGCCCCGTAAATGCCCAGACTTCCATATTCTTCTTCATCTTTGATGAGATGTCAAAAAATAATATAAAAAATTATAGTCAATATTGATAACAAATTAAAATTTATTTTTAAATCGTTACGTATATAAGTAATTATGCACCAAGAAAATAAATAAAAATAATAATAAAATAAAAAAATACATTTGTTTACACTGTGATTCAGTGACCGGGTTTCATCTTTATTGACATTGACGACGATAACCTGATTGACGATGTCAGTAATGAACGGGGTAATGTAATTCATCTATGTGTGTAAAATGCAGTTATTTAAAAAAATTACAATAGAATATTTACATCTATAAATTTTAACTTAAAGCAACAGAATTTTGTTCAAAATAATTTTAATTTCCATTTTTATGTGCATTATGTTTGTAAGAGAAAATTTATATCTATTTTTATAAACATCGTTTTTCTATTTTTTTTTCTTTTTATTCTTAACCATAATATGTCAAACCACAAACTTTTGGTCTAAACTAGATTTATAGCTTATTATTTTATTTGTTATCAAATATATTTTTTTAAATGACATTTTTTAAACAAAAAAGATGCTATTGAGATATCGTTATTAAGAGCTAATTTTTATGGTTTATATAAAAGATATATAAAGTTTTTTAAATTATATATATAAATTCAATTAAAAAAATTACAATAAAAAAAAACAACAAAAAAGGGGGAAAAAACCCTGTTAGATGAATTTTGTGTTCAACTCTCGATAAAACATAAAATACTCGGTAAAATTTAAATATATATGTAAAATAAGGAAGATACCAATAAAAGGATGAGGAAAGGGTCTGATTAGATAAAATAAAATAAATTTAGAATAAACCCACGAGAAGCCTTTCGATCATCAAAAAGAAAAGAAATGGTATATGTTAAGAAATAACGTATGTTAAGCAGCCGTCCGCAACCGATCCATCGAGAAGCAGCTAACATTGTAGTGGCTTTCCTCGTTAAAAGTGGCGGGCTAATTGGGGTGGTCCGCGCGCATGCGCCACCCTTCCCTGCGTAGGGTATAGGCCAGCACAGCGGAGCCTCCAGTTCAGAACGGGCCTTTCGTCGAGCCAGTCGCCAACTCTCGTGCAATTGAAACCACTCTCGGGAAATTGCAAATTCGAGCGCGGACGGGAAGCGCCACGAGCGCCCTCTTCTCTGCCAACTTTATTCGTTACTTTTCGCGGGTGATTAGAACTGGGAGCTGAGTGCTCGTGTTTTTGGAATTTCGCATTTTTGTTTTGTGAACGTGGTTTTTGTATTTTTTTAGTGTTAGTTAATTTTTTCTCGTGAAAGATAAACATGTTAAAGAAATAAAGTTTTTTTCGAAGAAAGAGTAAGTAATTTTTAAAAATTTATTTAAATTTTTTAAGAAAAATATTTTTAGTATTAAATGCATAATTTTCATTTTATTTAACAATGAATAATTTTTTTTTGATAGTGAATTATTCAATAAATATTCAAATATTATTTTTTTTTTTTTAAAATAATCGAAGTATTGAACTGAAAACAAAAAAGATATTAATTTCAGCTAAATAATAAAAAAATCTCAATAAACAATATTTTTCACTTCAAAAAACCTATTTTAACCAAACTAAGTAATCCCGCATGTGCAATAGATAAATTTCGTAATAAAAATCTCGGATTACTTATGTTTTTCTGTAAAATAATAGACGCAACGATCGGAAGAATTTATTTTTAAAAAGTTTATTTAACTCGCTGATTTAATATTAACAGCAATATTTATAATTTTTGATATTTAAAACATATATGTATATCTGCTTTAAAGTTGTATTTACGTCAGCGAAAAATAAATTAATATATCAAAAAGTAAATGATGTTTGTAGCGATTGTATTTCTAATTGGTAAAATAAGCTTATTTCAGTGCATATTAATCATGAAAATAAAACTGGTTTGTTTTTTATCCCATAGAACTTATTTCATTTAAACGAAATAAAAGCCATTTAAAAAGTCTAATAACTTGAAATGTTAGATCACGTTTCTCTCAATGTTATATTATGTAGTTTTCTATACGTCATCATCAATAAAAGATATTATAAATTACATTTTAATCGAAAAAAAACTGAAAGAAAATAAAAATATCGATTATATTTTATTTGCATATTTATGTTTTGTAAAAAAAAAGCAAAGAAAAAACGAGAATTAAAACGAAAAATAGAAATACAGAAGAAATAAATTCAAAAAAAAATTTGTAAAAAAACGAGTTTCTTTAGGATTATCACTTTTATCAAGCTTACAACAGACAATATAAGCTCTTCAAATTTAGTTCTATGACTGCAAACAATTGCATAATTGTTCGAATGTTAGAAGTCTATCATCTAATTTGTATATGTTTTTTTTTGCGTATTTCACGTTCATTGCTTCGATAAGAGTCACAACCACCAGTTATGAGGACTAAGACGCAGAAGAAGAATTTAACATGCATGACAAGTATGTTAGTACCAATTTTCTGTAAAACTTCACTTATTGATGTGAATAAAAATAAATCAGCTTGATAAGGACATGTATTTTAATTCTGCAATCGATGCAGTCAGATTGCAGTTGCTAAATTGGCTTTGGAGGATTTTTAAACATTGAACACTAATAGATCGATTCTATGTATTTACCTTTGAACTTTTTTGTTTGTAATTTGGGCTTTGAGCCACTTCGAAGTCAAAGTTATTTATTTTCTGCTAATTCTCTTCGTCAAATCACTTAGAAAATTTATTTTCCGAAGAGTCATCGTAAAAGGTATATGTTTGCCCATCAGGTAGAAAATATTCAATAGGTCAAACCAATAAAAAATATCCATATTTCACATTGAATACTTGGCGTGTTCAATTAAATTGTAGATTGACGTCATAAAACTAAATGTACTTTATATATGTAGAAATTTCATGTCTAGGTGCCCTTCAAAGTAGTCACCTCTCCGATGCATACATTTATCCAAACGGTGTTTCCAGTTTTGCAAACTGTCCTTGAACGCTTCTTTTGTGATGTCCTTCGGCTCATTCGTCGTATTTGCCTTAATCTCGGGAATCGTCTCAAATCTTCTTCCGTTCTAAGGTCTTTTGAGTTTCAGGAACAAGAATAAGTCAGAAGGAGCGAGATTTGGTGAGGAGTGTTGTCGTGAACGTTGTTATTTTATCAGCTTAAGCCCATTCAAGTCGCAGAACTCAGAACCACCTACTCACATGATCTCCTTATTCTTGTTCCTCAAACTCAAGAGATCTTTGAATGGAAGAACATTTGAGACGATTCCCGAGATTAAGGCGAACGCGACGGAAGATCTAAAGGACATCACAACAGAAGCGCTCCAAAACTGTTTCTAAATATGAAAACATCAATGGGATAACTGTGTGCGTTGAAAAGGTATTAATTTTAAGAGGTACCTGACATGGAACTTCTTAATAAAGAACATTTGGTTTTATGACGTCAGTCTACGTATTCATTGAACAGCCCTTTACATAGTATCATATGATTTCCTCCATGTAAACAATTTGTAGATGGGAGTCTTAGATGCTGAGTTTGTCACGTACAAATCTGTGATCTATTTATATTTTTACATTAACCTGTACAGTACACTACGAAATAATAAAACAAATGATTATGTTGCCAATTGATCAAAATTTTGATTCATCTTTTATGCTTTAACCTAACAAAATATTATATTGTATGACTGTGATGCAGGAATCACATATTTGGGACAAGAAATACGCGGAATTTGATGAGGGGTGAATAAGAACATGGAAATATTTATATTTAAAAATAAAATATTTAAAAAAATCGGATTTCTAAAAGAGTTTGTTTTCAATTGAAAAAAACATATTGTCCGGGAAAGAAGCCAAAAACTCAGACTAGATTGATTAAAAATATTAGCAAATTTGAGGACAAATAATAATTGTTTAATGTTTGACTAAAGACAGAGTTATATAATGTTTGGACGCCACATTAATGGATAGCAGTCATAAGATATTTCCCTTATGCACAAGTGATTTGGCTTAAATTAGTAATCTTCTTTTGTCCTTCTCCTCTCTGCATCGCCTTTTTCTTTAACTTCATTATACTACATTTATAATTAATATGACACTCTTATTTTCATATTCAATCTTCCAAATACCCTCCGTATCCTAAAAAAACATATGTATTGTCCTTTATAGATATTCTCAACACCAAAAATTTAGAGGTTAGGCATGCAAGTGCTTAGATTTCTAGTGATTGTCCTGAAAAAGAGGTGGATTGAAATCACTAGACTAAAACCGCGGATATAGGTTATGCACTATTTTTTTGTAAAAAAGTTTAAATGAGCTCTCCTGGCTCTATTCCATATTATTGTCTTTAAAGAGTGTTGGGGTCAGCTCTCCTCGTTCTCATGTTTTAGGTCCTTCTTACATAGAAAAAGTCACCTAGGCCATGCCTTCGAATCATGTTATCTTTCCGTAGCATCAATGAATTTTTAGTCTAACCTAAATTTTATTTAATGTGATTCTTTAGTCTTATGACTAACCATAATGTGAATTGGATAAATATAAAAAATCTTATATTTCTGTTCAAATAATGACAAATGGGCTTGGTTTTATTTTCAGTAAGAATTTTATTAGAAAATTCATTTTTGTCTCGTCAGAGGTCCGAAAATTCGAGCGAAAACTCGGTGCATTGTCATTTTAAAGTAACCATTCTTAGATGGTGATTAATTACATATAATTTAAAGTAATACGAGTTACATTTGGATAGACATCCTCCAACACATATTTTTAGTGTTATGTCTCATTCAACTTTAAAATATTTTTTAGATGGGTCACTATAAACACTTTTTCTATCTCAACTTTGCCAAAATAATGCATAGTTTATTTTGTATATTAAAAGCATAGTTAACTTTGTGGTGTGGTATTATAACACTATCCTTTTCATTCATCGTTCACTTTTTAAAGTAGTATTACACAAAGTGAACGATGAATGATATGAATGTATAGTTTATCAAACATTATTATCCTATGCCTGTACAGAAAATATGAAAGTTTAAAATAGGTTGCATGTTCTACATTAAATTGTATTATTTATCGAAAGATCAATTTATTCAGGAATATCTCACAAACTACTCACACATTTGTAGTTAAAATTCCCAATCATAATTTTGAAAGGACACAATATATATAGATGTATGTTACATATTCATATCTTTACATCTTTCATAGATTAAATAATAATTGAGCTCAGTAAAAAAACAAAGCATTTTGTAACAAAATTGTCAACCTTCATACCCAAATGCATACTTTAAAATAGGGGTGGCCAAAACGTCAACTGCGGTCGACTGATTGGCCGTGTAACTATCCTTAGATAAAAATAAAAGCACTTTGTATTAAAATCTTTCCATTTTTAATTTAAGTTTTTTACTTGGTAAATACCATATTTGTTAAAATCTTTTGTGACACGTGCTTTGATACATTCCGCATCCTTTCTCATACGGTGTTTGAAAATGCATCGAAGTAAAACATAAAATAAAAACATATTGTTGTATTTGGAGAATAATTATTTTGTGAAAAAAAATTGTTTTAACATGTATTAGCGATACACCGGTTTATTTTTTTTCCGCTTTTGTAACGCAATTTTGGCAAAAAATACTTGTCTATCGAGTAAACGATATAATAATAATTTTTCAAAAATCAATAAAGGTATATTATAAAGTCTGTTGGAGTCTTGTGCAAAGAATTTAAAAACATTACCATAACTTATAACATTGAAGTGTGTCCAAAAACTTGCTCACAAATCTGGATTATCTCCACTAAAGAGTTATTTGTTATATTTTAAGCATCTCAACATAGATAGAGAAGAATGTGGGTATTTACATCTCACCAATAGATGTCTCTAGTGAAGTTCTAGTGATACAAGAACAAGGTTTCGAAATTGGTTCATATATATAGAACTTCCAAGAATTTGAGTAGTGTGGTTGTCAATAATGGGTAGAATTGGTGAATGTCACACGTGTGTAAAGTGATCACTTAAACCAGCCTATTACGTCGTCAGCCCCGTAAATGGCCAGACTTCCATATTCTTCTTCATCTTTGATGAGATGTCAAAAAATAATATGGGTATTTAAGTGTAAAGTGATCACTTATCCAGTATATTGCGCACTTAATCACTTAATTTTTGTATTAAGTGATCACTCAATCAGCCTTTGACAGGTCATAAGCCCAGTAAATACCTAGAGTTCTATATTCTTCTCCATTGATGTAGAGATGTATGAAAATGTATTACAATAATTCCGTACTGTCCGAAACAACGCAAGTTGATTGCATTATACACGTATATTGTTACAATAATTAAAGAAAACACTTCGTTTTTTACCACTTGAGTTTTATTATAGACTACATGTTTCAGAAGTTAAACTTCCATCATTCAGGTCTGTATAATAACTACATGTTATTATACAGACCTGAATGATGGAAGTTTAACTTCTGAAACATGTAGTCTATAATAAAACTCAAGTGGTAAAAAACGAAGTGTTTTCTTTAATTATTGTAACATGTCTTACCACAAAGTTAATGCCAAAACAATAAATAAAATACGTATATTGTTCACAATACTCGTTCAAATGAAAAGCAGGATTTAAATATCTTTTAAACGTTTCATTTTAATTTATTTAAAACCAAAGTCAGTTTTATATCTGTAAAATGTCACAATATAATATGCTACAATAGAATGATAGACGATTGTGTAATACAATATCCGATGAATTTCCTCCACGACTCCGCTTAGGTACTTCCCTTTATTGAAGAAATGACATTTCCCGGTAATTTCATCTCAATTTCGACAGTGATCTCCGTCCCCTCCCAGAATTCGAGATTTTTGTGGTGTTTAATGATTTTGAAATTGTTTTCAGACTGGTATGGTCGTAGAAAATATAATAATGATTTTTTTTCACAGAACTTTAATCTTTTAAGATATATTATTATTATTATTATTATTTATATTATTTTTATTATTTATGTGTAATCCTGTGAACCAGATCCTTGGAGGTAGGTACAGGGTGGCGCTAAATTAATCAACTTATCGGAAGACGTTACAATTTTTACAAATGAAGTTGTACGTAGTCAAATTTGACATCCGCAAACTAGACATCAGCAGTATACAAATTAATGTATTTTAAAACGGGTACAAATATACCTCACTAGTGTAATGGACAGCACGCTCGTTTACCGTTCTGGAGGTACCGGGTTCGATTCTCAGGGAGGTAAAATAAATATATGTGATTTTTTCACTGTAATATTTATTTAATATTACCCTGGACTGGTACCTGAAGCGGAGGGCTGATCACCTTTCCTTCATGTGTAAACGATCAAGATAACACTGCGTTTATATGAAGCAGTGCCCTATGCACCATTTGGTGCGGATAAGGGCTTCCACCCCACCACAAATATACATGAACACTAACGGCAGCCACTTGACGAACATATCTTCCGTTAAACAGAAACAGATGTAAAAGTTCCAATAAAGATTTCCATAACTATTTTTTTTTTAAGTAAAAAAGGAATTTGAAAACAAAATTAAATGGCTAATTTTGCGTCATGAAATGTGTTTGTGTACTGCAGCTGTCTAGTTTATAAATGTCAAATATGATTGATGTACAAAGCCAGATATTTTCCGATACGGTGATTATAATCGAATCCTGGATTATAATCACATACATGTTTGTGATTATAATAATCTATGTGACCATAATCCAGGAATTGGATTATGATCACATAGAAATATAACAGTTTTTGTTGAATAAAAAAAAGCTAATTCATCTCACCAATACATGTTTCTTGTGAAAATTTTTGTGATTTTTGTACAATGTTTCGAAAATTGGATCATATAAATAGAAATTCCCAGAATTTGAGTACTGTGGTTTTCAATCCTGGGTAGAATAGATAAATGTTACACGTGTGTAAAGTAGTCACTTAAACCAGCCTATGACGGTCGTAAGCCCCGTAAATGTCCAGACTTCCATATTCTTCTTCATCTATGTTGAGATTAAAAAAATATATAAATGATTAATTTTGCGCCATCCTGTAGATGTTTGGTAGACTACCTTTATTATGTACATTCTGATTGTATATGTTCACGGTGAACCAGCCTATGACGGTCGTAAGCCCCGTAAATGTCCCGACTTATTCATATTCTTCTTCATCTATTGTATATTAAGATGTCAAATAATAAATGATTAATTTTGCGCCACCCTGTAGATATTTAGTAGACTACCTTTATTATGTACATTATGATTGTATATGTACACGGTGACTCAAATGTAGGGTCTTTAAAGTAAGAGCATTTTCATTGCGAACTCTTTGATAAAACGCTCTCATCTAAATTTGTTTTGTTTTTTGTTTAAAAGAAACAATGAATCACTTGACGTGGCGTAGAAAAATCGTCAATGGTTTGTGCTCTCAGGATACAAATCTCTTTCCCTATCCCCCTTATTGCTGCTCGCTTTCTACGACTTTTTCCCATCAGTTTGATCAAAAGGTTAAAGATTAGATTTCAACGAGAGTCTTAACATCATTCATGTTTTTTTTATTATTTTTTTTTATTTGTATACATTTATTTAAATCACAATTTTTGCACATTTAAAACATTTTTTTTGCAGAGACCCGCCAAGCCATCTTGTATGTCTTGTCGGTGAAGTTCTTTTTTAATACATTTTTTTATTGTTTTTAACGATTTTAACCAAATATACACATAAAAAAAATGAAAAATTAAGAATATAAACATTTTACGATTTTCATAAAATAAACTGTTGATCATTTACCCATTCCTTTATTTTGCCTTTGTTCCATATATTATTTTGACCTCTAACATCTGTCGGGAACAAATGTAATGAAATGTTACAGTAATGGAAAATAAAAATTGAAAAATTACATTTCTTCTAAAAATAGTTGTTTAAAACGCAGTGCACCTATTTTTATACAGCAAAACCCTTGTTATCAAATCTGAATAAATAAATACGAATCAATCTGTGTATAAAAAAATGTAATTGGACAAATTTATTTTGAAAATAAAACATAAAATAAAATAACAAAAGGTGTGTTGAGATGGTTTGGGCATCAAATTAAAAATAATCCAACGAGTCAAAAATAAATGTTCGAGAAATATTTTTATTTTTTCTCTATTTTTAACCACCTTTATTATCACTCATTTTACGATGTTTCATTCAACAGTATAACAGTTAGACGCAAAATCAAATTAAAATAATGTGAAAAGTTGATATTGGAATAAGCAGTAGGGACATTTTAACATATTGTGGGTGTACTGGCAAAAAATACTAAGTAGTTTGAAATGTCAGAGATGCGTCTCAAAAAAATTATGTTGCATTCATTTTCCAGTTCAGCAGATAGCTTTTAAGATATACTAGGACGATTTTTTAATAATTCCTAAACTGAAATTCAGTCTTTGCCACTTGATGTGATCCCTTTTCTGGCAGTTTTGGTCAGATTCAAAAAATGTTTTTTTAAATATTCGAACCTTGCACTGGGTGCATTGATTTTTTTAAGCCATTTTTACACGGGTCAACCCTTCTGAATTCAATAAAACTATTTGAGACCGCTCACTTTCACTAAAATCAGTTTTTTGTCATTTAAATATAAAATAATGAAGGCTTAAATAAAAATACATAAAAAACACTTTTTTACTGATTAAAATAACTAGAAAGCAATGTTTCACATGTAAAACTGACCCCTGAAATTAGTAAAAATAGTGTTTTTAAATAAACCATGCCCCTAACTGTCGTAGGTCGGGATAGCAGGTAATAAGTAGTAGGTAAAATCCATCAAAATACGATTCAATCCGAAAAGATTGCAAGAATTCCATGAGTCTCAGTATTTAAAGACAAACCAATTCTGTAGGGGTGCCTAATGCATTTGGCCACCACTGTGTATACGAGGTCTGTTCAAAAAATATCCAACCATAATTTTTATTTGCAAACCAAATAACGGTTTGAGGACGGAGCTTAGATGACCATTTGTAGGTATACTTAGTGCTCATGCTCAATTTTTTTTCACGACCACAACGCCACTCAGCCGTTTGCACGCCGTTGCACACATGTACGCTATTGTCATCAGATTTAAGTTTTAACAAAATGACAGAAAAAGTTGAAAAACATTACTGCATCAAATTTTATTTGAAGCTTGGGGATTCTCAAGTGAAAATTTTCCGAAAAATAAAAAAAGGTGTTTGGAGATGAAGCAATGGACACTACACAAATAAATGAGTGATATAACCGCTTCAAAGATGGCCTCTCATCAGTGGAGAGTGAAACACGATCTGGTAGGCCCTCAACATCCAAAAATGATGTTTTCATTAATCAAGTTAGAACCTTGGCATGCAAGATCATGGTAGATCATCGAAAAAAAATAAAAAACTTGCTGATGAAGTAAGCATTGGTGTTGGATCCATTCATTCCATTTTAACTGAAGATTTGGCACTCAGAAGAGTTTTGGAAAAATTTGTGCTAAAGTTGCTGACTATTGGGCAGAAGCAACTTCTTGTGGAGATTGGACAGCACAAGCTGAAGACTTAATTATTAATGATCTCACCTTTTTCAATACGTTCTCTGTGATTTCTGGCTTTATCCCCAGCTAAAAATACCTTTGAAAGAGACCAGATATCCGACCAGGGAAGACATCATGAACATTGTGACGGGCTACCTGCGCCCCATACCAAAAGGGCCTTACCAGCGTTGCTTCCAGCAATGGCAGAAACGTTGGGAGAAGTGTGTAGCAGCTCAAGGGGACTACTTTGAAGGGGTTTATTGATATTGATATTGTGATATTGTTTCATTATAAATGTTGCTTTTATGAATAAAAGTCGAATACTTTTTGAACAGCGTACGTAAATAAAAAGGTACGAATGAATTTAGTATGTGATTCAAATAAAATATTATTGGTGGATAAAAAATATCCTCATATATTACAAAGATTCTCAATTTGATACAAAATAAAGAATAACGCATTAAACAAAGGTTTTTATCGTACTTTAATGTTTTTTGTTACTGTTTTTTTAATAAAGTTTCTGTTACTAGAAAAAAGTTAAGAAATAAGGTAATTTTTTTAAACAATGCTCTCATATGTACGTCATAATTTTAGAATGGATTTTTAATTGTATAAGTTTAATTTTATATTACAATTTTTAGTTATTAATAACGTCAAAAATACTTTAAAAGAAAATATCATTATAATCTCTGAAAATAAGTCACAAGATATTTTTTTTCTATACAAAAGCATACTTTTCCTACTGAAGCCTTTATTTTTTTCATAGTGAACCAAAAAACACATTTAAAAATATATTTTAAATCACATTAGTACGTTGGCATTGTATTCAAAGCACGACCGGGCGGAACGTAAAAATATCCACAAATTTCTGAGAATAATGGGTTTAATTTTAAATTTACCAGAGCCATTACAAGTTCATATAATTCTCCAATTTAGGCCATTTTATTTGTAATAGCTTAATTTCTATGTGAGTGGTTTTCATTATAGGTTCGGTCACTGTTGGCTGAGGGTCGACCGGCCAGCAAGTTGCGTGCTCTCAATGTGAATACTAGCGATAATACGAGTCCACATTACATATTAGAATGTAAGCCGCGCTTTTGTAAACGGATATTTATATTTTCACTTACACCATTTTTGGCACTAAATATTCTCCCACGCGAGCTTCTGCACTTTTCAGCAAGTACGGATAAAACATTATTTTTAAAATAATTACAAAGATTTTAAAATTATATTTTTAGTATATTTTATATATTTTTTATTAAAAGATAATTATTTGTATTTAAATTATTTTAAATGGCTCATTAAGTGGCTCATTATTCAGAATAGATATCATTTTGTCGTAGAGCGGGTTCGAACCCGGAAACTCTGACTCAAGAGCCCGCGATACTAACTACGATACTATAGCCTAAGACACTATTTTTAAATCCGTAGGGTTTGTTTTCAAGATGTGTTATGGATTTTTAATTGTTTCTAAGACATATGGATTTTTTAAATTTTTTTGTGAATGGTGATGATGTAATTCTGGGCATTGACTAGGGATACAATTATCATACTCAAGTATCATTTCATTTACTCGTGTAATATTTTTTTTTACTTCTTTTATGTTTATTTTCATATTTTTTGAACAGTTTTACCAGTTTATCTTTTAAAAAAAATTCTCCATACATCCATATTTTTATCTTATAAAGTTTTTTTTTCTTTCTGTTGACATCAACAGTGTGTTTTTCCTTGGGTTTGTTCTCATCCATTGCAAAATAAGTTATATTTTAATGACAGGCGCTGTGCCGTAGTTGGATACACGCTCATTTGCTAAATATATTAATGAAAGATCTCATTTCTATTAGTCTAGGTGTTTGTGACAAGTTTTTCACAATTACCTTCCCTATTCTTACTATCCAACCTGCAGACAAGGCATTGAATGTTTAGGCTTTGCGGGTTATTTCTTTTTTTAAATCATGGTACTTAAAATCAATGATATATTTATTTATCAAATTTCTTGTACAATGAATATTGCTATGAAACAATATATTAAAACTAGCGGCAAATAGACTGTCAATATTTTTTTATGGTTTGAACCTTATACAGTGGTTTAAAATTAGGACAGATATTGCTTGTAATATATGATGTACGTAAAGGACAAATAAATATCAGGAGTAATTACAACGTAATATATATAGGAAACTGTAAATTGATGTAAACAAAGAAGACATAGGGAGTTGGATTAGGTAAAGAGTTGAGGGGGAATTAGAGAGTATCCGTGGAAGGAATACACGATGAATGGTTGGCGTTCCGAAGATTAATATTTATGTTTCACACGTTTCTTTGTTGTTAGAAATATTCATATAGAACGGTAATTTAATCTGTAGACTTTACATATGTAGATATAACATTCTACTGCGTATATATTTGCTTTCGATATTTCATCAATACGGATATTATCGAAGTATTTATTTTGTGTGCCTTAATGTCAAACTTAATGTAGGTACCTTTAGAGTTCTACAAAGTAAACAGTACCGAATGATAAATACTCGAATAATAATGATAAATAAATATGCCGGTTGACTCGACAAACGATCAAATAATTGAAGGAATTCAGATCAGTTTCCTTGCCTTCTTTAACAAGAATTTTATGCTGTTAATAAAACTAGACATATTGCAAACTTAAAGTTTATAAAAAGCTTACTTTAATTCATGGTTTATTTAGATATGGATACCGCAATTTGTAAGGCACTTTCGTAATATTCATAAATTTAAAAAAATATTAAAAATATTTTTATACGTACGTATTTTTGAGTACGTAAATCGAGTTACATTTCTATATTTTTTCACACTATTTTTTCTTTTTTCGTTTCATATTTTAATTTTATTATCATATTTTAATTAAAAATTTAATCACATTTTAATGGATACCGTAATTTGTAAGGTACTTTCGTAATATTCATTAATCTAAAAAATATTAAAAATATTTTTTTACGTACGTATTTTTGAGTACGTAAATCGAGTTACATTTCTATATTTATTCATACCTATAAATACAATATATTTTTCCTTTTTTCGTTTCATATTTTCATTTTATTATCATATTTTAATTGAAAATTTAATCACATTTTAATGGATATCGCAATTTGTAAGGCACTTTCGTAATATTCATTAATTTAAAAAAATATAAAAAATAAATCTAAAATATAAAAAGTAAATCGAGTTACATTTCTATATTTATTCATACCTATGAATACAATCTATTTTTTCTTTTTTCGTTTCATATTTTCATTATGTTATCACATTTTAATTATAATTTTGATCACATTTTAATGGATACCGCAATTTGTAAGGCACTTTCATTATATTCATTAATTTAAAAAATATATTAAAAATATTTTTTTACGTACGTATTTTTGAGTACGTAAATCGAGTTACATTTTTATATTTATTCATCCCTATAAATACAATCTTTTTTTTTCGTTTCATATTTTCATTATGTTATCACATTTTAATTATAATTTATTTTTAAACATACATAAAAAATAATATAAAGCCATAGATTATTTTTTAAATTTTAGGGAACTTATCGTACACTACCTGTCTTCTTCTGTCATAGCTATTTCTTTTAATTAGTGTTCAGTATGCAAACAGTTTTTGTAGATAAGAATCTATATTTTTAATTTAATTTTTTATTCAAAATTAACATCCATTTTATTTACGAACCCAATGGTAAACATCAAATTAATGCAATATACTATGCACAATTAAGATTGGTTCTAACAAGTGTTATTTTAAAATTTATGTTTGAAGCACTAACTTCGTGTTTTTCCATTTTATTTATTAATTTCACTCTTATTTTATTTTATTTTTTAATTAAAATGTAACTTTGTTTTCAAATCACAATAAATATGTTATAATAACTTAATTATAATGACTACCGGTGTCGAAGGTAACCGCTTCTTTATCAAGACATTAATCAGTCTTGATAAATAAGCGATTAGCTTCGAAACCGGTAGACATTATAATTAAGAGATAATAAAATATTTATAGTTATTTTAAAATAAAGTTACATTTTAATTATAACAATTTGTTTTCTTTATAATATTGTAATTTAAAAAATATATCAATTTATCAAATGTAATAAAATATGTGTATAGATTTTTTGTAAATGAAATAAGAATTCTTACTATCCAGAGCTTAAGACCTGGTACTTGGCTGGCTTAAGTCATCACTTTTGTGTATCTTTCACCATTCTGCCGTTTATAAAATATCAATTTAAATTTTTTTTATATAAGTAATATGCGATTTTTTGGATTCACGAGTAGTTAATTGATATATTTGGAATAAATGAATTTCACCTGAGTAAAAAAATGGAAAAAAATATATTAAAAAAATTAAAGAGGTTTTAGTTTTATTCTGAGAGTGTCCATTAAAAAATCAGGATTCTTTCATTAATTTTATCCACACCTTATAAATAAAATGATGTACCAAATACAATCAGATGGTTATTTAATTATTATATCGGAAAACCGAAGCGGCCAAAAAACCGGAAAAATCGGTTTCAACAGCTAGTATTGAACTACCATGTAGCTACCATGTAGTATTGAACTACCACGCACCCTAATGGTGCATAAGGCACTGCATCATATAAATGCAGTGTTATTTCGATCGTTAACACACGAAGGAAAGGTGATCAGCCCTCCGCTTCAGGTACCAGTTCAGGGTAATATTGAATAAATAAAAACATCACTTGTATTTATTTGACCCCTCCTGAGAATCGAACCCAGGACCTCCAGAACGGTAATCAAGCGTGATAACCATTACACTACCGAGGTGGACCATGTAACTACTATATCTATATCTAACCTCTTAACTTATTTTCGGCCAGTTTTCGAATATAAGAATAAAATAACCATCTATTTTTCATTTGGTACCTCATATTATTTGTAAGGCATAAAATATATGGTTGAATCCTGGTTTCTTTATAAATCTTAATTATTCGAATAAAATAAATAATGGATACTCAAATTGCGTTTCTAGGGATACGTTTGTCTTTCTTGATTAATACTATTTGCATAAAGCTGCCTATTCAAGGAAAATTATGTGTTACGTTACGACACAAATTTCCCTGCAATTGATTAATTGGCATAACTTGTAATGGTTACTTGGCGTGCGAACAATGTAAAACATTTTTTAAAACTAAATTATTCAAGGAGAAAACTCCATATAAATGAATATGAGAGGGAGTGACAATAAGAAAATAACAGTTAACGAAATAACGTGTTTATTGAGCTTGTATTTGTTAAAATATTTTTTGTTCAAATTAGTAATATTTTTTACGTAAAACATATACGCTATCTTCCCTTATTTTCAATAATAATAAATCGATTTGTATTTGAACGAGTAACGTACTTCCAACCCTTATCCACACCCAATAGTGCATAGGGTACTACATCTATTAGACGCAATGTTATCTTGATGAATTTGTTTTGTTACTTACACAGGGGTAAGATGATCCTGTACTGTAGGGACCAGTCCATAGTTATATTGAATTAATATTTTAGTGTAAAATCACCAACTCTTATGGATCCAGGGTTCAAATCCAACCCCTGTTTGGATTTGAACCCTGGACCTCAAGCGCGATAGCTAAATACGCTAACGGAGTAACGTATCAGAACAATAATTATATCAACCATCACGCCATCTCTTCGCAAGGGTGGGCAGAGATGATATAACGCTACACCAATCTCTCTTTGCAAACAACTTTCGCCTGTTCGTAGAGATAATAGAATTCCATACCAATCTGCCTTTGGAAACAGTCTTAGCCTTTGCCAAACGCATACATTTCCTTATATATTATAGTTGATTATTCCAACTCTTGACCTGACCACGCTAAAGTATTTGAAATATTTGATCATACCAAGTTTTGCTCCTCTTCTATTACCAACCACATTCACCTGATCAATTTGAATTACTGTTATTTCTTCACTCATTCTATTCACATGGCTAAAAACCATCTTAACAAACATTTTAAAATTTTATTACCTGAAAAAAAATCATCACAAATATAAGGGAAAGTATTTCAACATTTTCATCGATTAATGATGTTTTTACAAATGAGCAAATAAATGAAGTGAATAAATGCTTTTGTATTATTTTTTGAAATCTCATCAAAGATGAAGAAGAATATGAAAGTCTGCGCAGACTTCCATATTCTTCTTCATCTTTGATGACAAGTCAAAAAATAATATGAAAATAACTCCTGTAATTGGAGATAATCAAGATTTTGTGATTTAAAAAAAATATATATTAACATAATGTTGAACGAAAGCTTTATTTCATAATTTGATGGTCTTACAATAATATAAACAATTCTTTAAAGTAGTCCCTTTTCATAATTTTTATCAAAAAGTTAGAGGTTACGAAGTTTGGAATTGAACAAAAAAAATTAATGAATTTGGAAACAAAACCTTTAAACAATAAATAATAATTTCCAGAAGTAAAAGGTTTTGTCTGTTAACATTGTAATTTCACTTAATTCATTACGATTGTTCGATTTTAAATCAGATAACGTGATTGATTTAATAATTTGCATGGACAAAATAGTTGGTTATAAATAAAAATGTTTTTCGCTAAAAATTCAATTTATATACCATTTCCTGCCGACATTTGCACCGCCCAATCAACTTGAAAATACGGACGAAATTTTATACACCTAATGAATATTAATAAAGGTTTTCAGTTCGACTGAAATTATTTTTTGGACTGCTGATTTTCTGTTTCGAGATATAGGCATGCATTTTGTTTTAAAATAACTTTTTTATCCTACCATATAATTAATTTGTTTTTTTATAATTCCATAATTTCTATAACTTTTTTTTCCACTTTTATTATGTTTGACCCGCGACCGAGTTTCATCTTTACCGATATCATCAGACTATTAAGAGGCTAGAACAAAAAAAAATATGTGCACAACAAGGCAGGAGTTGAATCATGATTTTATATATTTTTTTGACAAAACGAATTTAAATTTAGTGAATTTAAGTAGTTTATTTTGTTTATATATAAATATTATTATTATAAAGGAATAGCCCGCAAAGTCTCAATTGAAAAAAATCTTTCTTGAATTCATTTTGCAATATCATTTGCAGAACCCGTGACGCCAGTTTTCCAGTCTAGCGTCTACCCAAGTACACCACGGTACCTGTATTACAATTATATATACATAAAGGAAGATAATTTAGGCTGAAAGCAGGATTTTGAATTTTTTTTCAGGATTATACGACATTTTTAAGCTTTTTAAAATCTAATATTAAATAATTTTTTCAAAATATTGTATTTTAAATACTTGTATTTTTATTGAAATCTTCTATAGAATGATATTTTTTTTGAAGCATATTTTTAGTCTGAATTGGACATCAAGCAGTCAAGAGGTTGAAAGGTCGTTCGAAAGAATTTATTTATGTATCCAATATTGTTCCATGAACCTCGTGGAGTATTTATTGTTAAGAGGCATTATTTTTATGCTTCCTGCTCGATTTTCACATGGTAAATTATATAAATTATTTATTATCGTTGTTGCTGTTTAAAGATATTAAATTGTGAACGTCAAAAATAATTAATGCTTCAATAATGTTGATATATCTTCATTCAGCAAATATAATTTTTTAAAACAAAATTCAAACAGTATTTTATAAAACACATTGATTATTTATTATTATTATTATTATTTTCTAAATTAAACACTTGAATATACCTTTTTTATGAGTTTAATTTATATATACGACTAGTTTCGAAAACTCACAGATGTTTTCATCACCTGGTAAAAATTAAGACAGTTTAATTTTTAATTAAATCAGTTTTAATTTTTACCAGAAGATGAAAACATCTGTAAGTTTTCGAAACTAGTCGCATATATAAATAAAACTCATAAAAGTGATATATTCCAGTGTTTTTTTTTAAATAATCAACATGCCATTCCACAAAGTTAATGCGTAATCAATAAATTATATAAAACACATTATATCATTGATATGTAACTTTGTTTTAAAATTACTGTTAATATTTTATTACAACTTAATTAAAATGTCTACCGTTTTCGCAGCTTACCGTTTTTTATTTAAGACTGATTAATAGTATTATTCAGTCTAGATAAAAAAGCGGTTAGCTTCAAAACCGGTAGACAATTTAATAAATTTATAATAATAATATATTTATAGTGATTTTAAAACAAAGTTACATTTTAATTATAAAATGGAAAATCACAAAGTTAGTGCTTCAAATATAAATGATATAAAACACATTGTTTTCAGAGATGCAATCGCCATAGAAAAGCAATTCCATATCACTCTTCAAAGACAGGGATACTAATAGTACTTCTCACATACTAACTGATGTAGTGTAGGTAACTTTGTTTTGATTTTCTTTTTAAATATGAGTACTTCTGTCGACCAAGTATACCATAATACTGTAGAACGCTTGAGGAAGACACACAGAATTTGTGATAGAGTACATGCACAGTTTTGTTCATACCCTAGAGAACTTGTACATTCGGTCATATTCAAAATTTACATTCACCTTATCATTCAGTCTCTGCTGGCATACCGCAAGGTTTGGCCCTTTCCCTCTTTTTTACATTCTCTACACCAAAACATATTAAATTCTCGTCTAACTTTAGTGCAAATAAAATGCAAACTCGTTTATATTGTTAACTGTAGAAGCGAGATGAACATGTTATTTCTATTGATAAGTGCGTAAAGAGAAATGGAAAATGGGTAGCTTAATGCAGATCGACATATATATATATATATCATCATAAACTCTCTCTGATTAAACTTTATAAAATAAAACAACTTTGTTTTAACCACTTTTTATTGGTATATTTTATCCAATCAGTTTCGACAACAACCTTGTCATCATCAAGGTTTATGTACTAAATTCTAAAACATTCGCTAAGCAATGCACAATAAAAACAACGTTTAGGAGTTTTTTCCCGTTTTTTTAATAATGTTTTTAAATCATATTTTCATATGGTGTACGGAATGCGTCGAAGTTTTTGAAAAGAAGGAAGGGAAGGGTAATTAACTATGAGTATTTCAATGTTTTAGAATTTGGTACATTAACCCTGATGATGACAAGGATCTTGTCGAAACCGGTTAGATAAAGTGTACTCATAAAAAGTGGTTTAAATAAAGTTGGTTTATTTTATAAAGTTTTTAAAATGTGCCACAAAGTATGTGCGAAAAACATTCAAGAAAATCTCTCTAATTATTTATAAAGCAATGCATAATACAATTCCTGAATATCATACAAAAGGGAATGGATTCCTGACGAATTAGCTAATATACATCTTACGCTTAAATTAGCAACAACTACCACCACGGGTTAAGGGGGAACTCGCAGACTTTAAATACAGAACTTTTATATTTTTTTTGAATAATTGAATATTTATTCTTTTTTTAGACTACCTACATATTGATTTTTAAAAATTTTTATTTTATTTTTTTTATTATTTAAAAACATTTATTTATTTCGAAGAAAAACAAAGTAAAAAGTTTAATAACATCAAATGTCACATGGGTTTAAATAAAATTATGTTGCGATTAATCGTATATTGGGCTTTAAGTGATCTCACGTGCTTACTATCAGAGCACTTATGGAATAATTGAGGTGATGCTCTTCCACCTTTAGCTAGAAATTGCGAGACTGAGATAAAGTTAAGGAATAACACAAAACGTTTACGATTGTCGATCAAATCATTTTGATAATTATCACTTCTTCATAATTAAATACGTGAATCTCAGTGAACCGCCTCTAAAGTATAATTTATCATTACTTTTACGTTATTATTTAATAAAACTGATTTTTAAACATGAATATCTCCATTTTTAAGTAATGCTTTACTTAGTAAATACCACTATTTCTTAAAATGTACTGTGACACGTGTTTCGATGCATTCGATTAGACATTTTAAAACTGTCTGTGGGTATACTATATTTTCAGGTTAAGATTTTGAATTGAAAAAACAATACCTTACGGATACAGATAATTCATTTATTTTCATTCCTACATTATACAACAGATAAAACTTATTTACTTCAAATAGAAAATGATGCGGAATGCATCGAAGCACGTGTCATAGTATGTAGATTTTAAGAAATAGTGGTATTTACTAAGCAATTAAAAATGGATAGATTTTACCACAAAGTGACTGCCGAATCAATTAATGAAAAAAGGAATATCTCTAGTTACACACTTTAAATACCCATCGAACTTTAAACAGTTTCATACTATTTAGAAATGCAAAGATATCCAACGATTATGGCATGAATTAGTTTTCTGGAATATTACGGGAAGTAGAACGAACACGCTCATTTTATTCATATTTCATGAGCTCATTAATGTTCACGTGAACGGTGATACGTTAATTTATCTAAATATATCGCTGAGTTGAAACACCATTGTCTCAGAAAATTGTGTATTTTAACGAGAAATTAATTTTCTTACATACTGGAAAGACGATTTTCTTCACAGACATAAATAATTGTAATGATCATAAAGTGATTGTATCGTAGAATTTATCAATCAGTTGGAGCAATCAGGAACCTTTTTTTTAATGAAGAAGCGATAAAAATGTTAATAATTAAAATGGAAACTTGATACAAAACACAGCAAACACATCAAACCAAATTGGATGTTATGGAAACATCTGTAGTTCTCAAAACTAATCTTTTTTATATAAATCAACCTAAGTATTTTGTATTTACAACAATTTTAGTGTGTCCAAATACTTTTGGATTAACTAACCAACTAGGAGTTATTATTTGCATTATTTTTGACACGTCAATATATCGCTCACTCCATTCAATAACGTCATTTATAAAAAATCGTCAATTTTCAGTTGTGCATGTTTTCGGAATTCCCAAATAATTTACTATATCCCAGCAAAAGCGGCATATTTTTAACTTAATATTTGCCTACTACAGGGCAGAAAGTGTTGTTTTTGCATTTTGAAGAAAATGTTTTGTTTTATTTTATTTTAAATATAATAATTATTTTTCAAATGGAAAAAAAAACATTCAGGATTTCATTAAAAAATCTGTTTCACAGTAAAAAGTTCAAGTAGTGGCTTGATATTAATTTTAAATACATTTTATTTTATTATTAAACTTAAAAATAATCTCCTGAATTTTTTTGTTTCTTGAAAGAAGTGACAATATGCGCATGAAAAATTAAATTTTATATTCTCTGTGATATAAAATTTCGTTATATGAGCGAGAAAAAGGATATGATCTAGACACTAAGAAAAAATAAGCTATACATACGGCAAGAGATTAGAACAGTAAAAAATCATTTTCATTTAGATATCTCAAGGATGATTTAATTTAATAATGTTACAAAATCCTTGTGGGTATGAAATCTTATGTAAGCCTCATAATTTCTCGAAATTTGCTGACTGTTTTCCGAAGCCAAGCGACTGGTACTCAAAGTGCGTATGTCATAAATGAATTCGTCTGTAACATACCTTATCATGCTTCAAACTTATAAAATACACATTAAGATAAAGCTGAGTCATAGCCAATAATAACTTAAAATTAATATAATATTGACTAAAGCAAAAAGCCTTAAAGGTTAATACCATCATTCGCTTATTTACATTATATACATAAAGTTTCATGAGAATCAGATAATTTGTAGGTACCTAATTCATAGCTTTATAAACAAATATATAACTGTTCATATATTCATATACACACACACACACACACATATATATATATATATATATATATATATATATATATATATATATATATATATATATATATATATATATATATATATATATATATATATATATATATATATATATATATATATATATATATATATAAATATAATAATTTCATTCTTTCAAATAAAAACTGTGCTGCAATATTGTAATTATAAGTAGGTGAACTAAGAATTCCTCTAAACGAGTGCTCAATACAATGTAAAAAAATGGCACTTTCCTCCCCACCTACCCCTACATTTAGCGCAGGGCTGATCACCTTTCCTCTTCATGATTAAGATAATATTGCTTTTATATGATGTGGTGCCCTATGCACCTTTGGGTGTGGATAACGGTTGAAATTAACTATAACTTTACTTTTATTTATTTAAGATTTTGCTCTGTGTTGGTTTTGTTTTTTTTTATCTTTTTTGAAATTTCTTATATGTGTTTCAGTCGTATTGCTATCCTTCATTTTATGGGAATAAAATATTATAAAATGAAAAATGTTGTTAATTAAGATACACACACACATAAGTATATGTCTTCGAAACTAATATTACTAAAAAATGAAGCACAAAGTAAGAGCATACATACATTCTCGTAAGCCGAATAAGCCCTTATTTTTAAACAAGCTTTTACCTAAAAATCAAAGATTTAGTAAAAGAAGAGTATTTTAACGTTGTAAGTATTGTAATATTTCAGAATGGGTAAAACGGCGGAACCGGGAAAGAAGAGAGGATAGAAACGATTTTCATCAATAAATATTTACATTTTTGAGGAGCACAATGCTATTTCTACCTGCCTCTCCCGTTTTTTACAGTTGTGAAAATACAAAATAGCGGAGTTATACAAATATATATATACGTGAAGTAGAAAATATAAGTAAAGAGAAAAGAGATGTGGAGCGAAATAAGAAAAGATAATTTCCTCTAACGGATTTCTACACTTAAGAATTTGTACAAAAATAACATTTTAGTCCAGTGACGTAGCTTAAAAAGAGAAGCAGAATAAAATCTGTTCTAAGAATTTCGAGGATGCATTTTCGTGTGTAAGATTGAACAAGTGAAAAAATTAGATTAGGTTTGTCTTTATATCATATTATTTTTTGACATCTCATCATGAAGTGATGAAGTCTGGGCATTTAGCGGGCTAACGGTGGTCAGCCCCGTAAATGCCCAAACTTTCAATTTAAAATTTATACATAAATGCCATATTCTTCTTCATTTTTGATGATATGTCAAAAAATTATATGAAATTAACTCCTGTAATTGGAGGAAATCCTGATTTTGTGAACAAATATTTGGACAAACTCAAAATGTTTTTAATGTCATATTTCCCTGATGAATAAAGATTTTTTTTTTGAAATTATTATTAAAATATATCCGAGGTAAACTTGTAGTACTCCATAATTAGTATAGAGATATATTAATCTACTTGGACTCTAGAAGGGGATTTTAAATTCTATTTTAACAATATTTTACGGAATAGCTTGATATTTTTCAAGCACTTTCATTAATATTTATTGTGAGTTTCATAATAACAAAGAATACTTAGGCATTTTTGGTTTTAAAATATTAGAAGTCAAAAGCCGTAAAAGGTTTGAAAAACTTGGCTCTATGAAGATATTGGTGAAAGGTGTAGCACAGACAAAAGCCTAAATTAAAAATTTACATCTGTTTATACTTATGATATTTTTAAAAATAAAGTAAAGAAAAATCAAGACACACTTCAATACCTTATGGCTGAAAATCCATTTAAGGATCTTTCAAATACTTAAAAACTCCTTTAATTACCAAAAAAATACTTTTTTTTAGCTAGGAATTCTTTTGAGGCAAGTAACATCGAAACTCCATTTTCATTTTCATCCCTCGAGAAGGTTGTGTTCTAAACCACCATCAAGCCAGTCTATTGTGCTTAAGCTCATAAGCCCTCTTTTGGCTCATCAAAATGAATTAAACGTACGGAGAGAAGACGCCGTTTGGCAGGTGAAAGGCTTTGCCCGTTTCTTTTATCTTCTTCGTCCGCCTCACAAACGGCGAATTCTTAGCCGGGAAAATTTTGACATTTTCAACCAGACTTGCATGCAAAGCAGGGACCAACAATTTATTCTAGGCGACTGAGCTCTCTTTTTGTCTTAAGTGTTTCCTCAGGAAAAAGTCGAACAGTAATGTACTCCTTGTCTTTTTTGTTTTA
>NW_028281782.1:77500-170265 GCF_059751285.1 Brachycentrus maculatus
AAGTCGGAAGAACATATACATATATATATCTATCCGTCATATCAAACAATTTACTCAATCGGTCAAAACGTACGTTCACTTAGCTCATTTTTTTACATTTAGGTGGTGACTGACCGGAGTAATTAACACTAGATGTGAGCATTCGTATAGTCAGTACAGCGTTCTGAGTGATCCTTCCGAAGTTGTATTCTCGCGGCGAGCGACGTTACGATGTTTTTATAAACTTCTCTTTTGGTAATGATTTATTTTTAGTAATTTATAAAATTAATAATATTACCCTTGACCAGTACCTGAAGCACATGAGTGATCACTTTGCCTTCATGTAAGTAACGATCAAGATCACTCTGAGACAATACGATGAAATTTTATTTATTGTTTCGGCATAAACTTTGTGGTAAGACATGTTACAATGATTAAAGAAAACACTTAGTTTTTTACCACTTGAGTTTTATTATAGACTACATGTTTCAGAAGTTAAACTTCCATCATTCAGGTCTGTATAATAACAGTTATTATACAGACCTGAATGATGGAAGTTTAACTTCTGAAACATGTAGTCTATAATAAAACTCAAGTGGTAAAAAACGAAGTGTTTTCTTTAATCATTGCAATACGATGAAGATGAGAATTCAAAGAAGAATATGTGAACAAAAAAGTTTTTTTTTAAAAATAAATTACTAAAATATTGATAGATATAAGGTTAGTGTTGTTAGTGCAAATGAATAAATTATTTACAAATGAAACATGAAGTAACCAGTGTTTTTATTGTCAAGCTGTGTTTATTGTTTAATCAAATATTTGGATTATCAGGAAATCTCTTTTCTTCACAAAATTGTAAGAATTCCCTCAGCCTTTTTTAAAGATTCTTCTTTATTATGACAGACCCTCTTATTTTTTACTTAATGTTTAAGTATACATAATATTTTATTAAAGTGCGCAACCCTCTTCCACTCTCTGTTAGTGAATACAGAATTAAGAGAGTACCTCCAAAATAAGGAACATTTGTGTTTTCTATCGTTTTCACCAATGTGGAAGTGCTTGTTTTATATTAAATGAGAAATTTGCCTTTCTTAAATATGCAAAAATATTTTTTACCCTAGTCCGCGTAAAAGGAAGCTTTTATTTTATTCATAAGCGTAGCTACACCACCGGAAGTATGGTAGGCATAAATTATCTCCTTATAATTATTATTTTCTGCTAAAATATTATGCCTAGTATGTGAAAAAATACTCGACATTTTACACACAATAAAGTTGTAAAGTATGCATGATATGTGGTTTTATTATAAACATACTTTGAAATGTGAAAGTTTTTTTTGTGTATTAGTTTTTCCAAACACAAAATGAAAAAAAATAGTTTGAAGGAGAAGAAGTTCAAAAATGGTGCATTGGGCACTGTATCATATAAACTCAGTGTTATCCCGATCGTTAACGCATGAAGGAAAGGTGATCGAGCCTCCGCTTCGTCAAGGGTAATATTGAATAAATATTAGAGTGAAAAATTTATCATTATCTTTTTGACCCCCCTGGGAATCGAACCTGGGACTACCAGTACGGTGGGCGAACGTGCTGACCATTAGATTGCGGAGGCGGACTAAAGTTATTAAATCGGAGTAAAGTTATAAAATCAATAAATCAAGTTTGTGTCCGATTGTGGTTATGTGGTTAATATCACAGTTTCTAGGTTGGAATTCAGTCATCCACAATTGGACAACTTTCATTGATAATGAGCAAATTTGGATAACAAAATTTTTATGAAAATAAAATATTTGTGATTATATTATAATAACAACACAAACATTTTGAGTGTGTCCAAATACTTTTTATTGTGTTTTAATGCGTCTCTCAGTATGTAAAATAATCTGGTTAAGATCTTGCATACATCTGAATAAAAATGGTCTCTGATTAACAAAATCTTCAAACCAACCAAAGATGACTCTAGTGAACTCAAACGTAAAGCGTCATGAGAATTAAGATATATGTAGTTATTCCAAAAAAAATCAGGCTTCCATACATCAGTGTTGGAACCAGGACTCTGTTGTGTACTACCAGTTTACCATACACTGATAGGTTTTTATTTGCTTTAACTGATTTCAGTGCAGTATTTATTCTGTTCCCAGTATTCCTTCTCCTTTCTTTATCTTTATCTTTGTTTTCATCTTTGGAAAATATACTACCAAAATATAGGAAGTCATCTACTTGTTCCAAAATTTTCCCATTATACCCTGTATTAAAGTATTTTTAATATACCATAACATGCTCCTGAAACATTTTGCATATTTTAGTAGCAAAACAAATTGTTGAGTGACTTTGAGCATTTGATACAGGCTTTTAGTACTACCAGGGAGCATACCTGATAATATACAGAATTTGTTTTTCCTATTTGATAAATGGATATCACCAAAAGCACGTGACACAAAATATCACTATTGCAAAATTGTGTGTATAACCTTTGAGGGAAAGGGAACCAACAACGATTTGGCTACATAATGAGGTTGTCAAAAATATATTTTTTTATTCATTTAATATATTAACATTTTTATTTATAACATAATACATTTGAATCATTTATACATATGGAGAACTTTTATATTTCGATTCGCAGTGTCTCTCCATAAAAGAGACTGTGCTCTTGTGCTTGGAGAGGGACTTACACTCGTGGTTTAATGTTACATAATAAAATATATAAAAGTTTTTTTTCTATATTTTTTCAAGATTTAAATGTATGGAGCTTTAATTTTTTCTTAAGTATTATTATATCATCTATTTTTTTATTTCTTTAGGGAGTTTATTGAAATGTTTGATTGCCAAATATTTAAAGTTTTGCTGAAATTGCTTGGTGTTGCATTTTGGAGTAGAAAAATCGTTTGAGAATCTCGATGATAATTTTTTTGTTAAATTTAAATAGTTGTCGTCACCCTTTAGTAATTGAAAAATTGCTTTTTTATATAAATGGATTCTATATTTGGGACTTGAAATTTTACAAATAATAATTAATTATATATATATATATATATATATATATATATATATATATATATATATATATATATATATATATATATATATATATATATATATATATATATATATATATATATATATATATATATATATATATATATATATATATATATATATATGTGTATATATATATACATATATATATATATAAATATAAATATATTTATATATATATATATATATATATATATATATATATATATATATATATATATATATATATATATATATGTATATATATATATATATATATATATATATATATACATATATATATATATAATATATAATAATAAAACCCTTATCCGCTCCCCAATGGTGCATAGGGCACTGCGTCATATAAACGCAGTGTTATTTTGATCGTTTGCACATGAAGGAAAGGTGATCAGCCCTCCGCTTCAGGTACCAGTCCAGGGTAATATTGAATAAATATGACAGTGAAAAAATCACTTATATTTATTTTACCCCCCTTGGAAATCGTACCCGGGACCTCCAGAACGGTAGCCGAGCGTGCTGACCATTACACTACGGAGGCGGACATGGAGGCGGACATATAAAGTATATGTATTTATTTCGGCATCAAATAAATGATGTGTATGATACTGTCATGAATAACTCGTTAATAAATAACAGAAGAACTCGATGTCAGCATAAGTATTAGAATTTATACAAAATGATTGAATTGGTATTATATAAATAAGTGGAAATACATAAACCTACTCGTATTTACCACTCATTCATGGTTTGTTATAGTATAAGAAACAATTTTTGTTGTAATTTAAATTGAAATTTCTAGTGTTAAATGTATTCTTTCAAATCTAGAAAAAGAATTAAAACACACAAAGGACGTATCGAAGAACATCAGTTTTATCGTGCCAAATTACAATACAAAAAATCACCGATTTATATTAATTAGTTATTTGTCAGGAACCTCCCTTTTGTTTTATGGTCAGAACTTACGGTTACCGTACTGGAGGTCCCAAGTTCGTTTCCCAGGGGGGTTAAATAAATATGTATGTGATTTTTCACTCAAATATTTATTTATATTACCCTGGACTGGTACCTACAGCGCAGGCTGACTACATTTCCTTTATATGTTAACGATCAAGATGACACTGCTTTTATATAAATGATGCAGTGCCCTAAGGGGCACTGCATAGTGCCACAAAAGTGCCGCATAAGGGTTGGAAAAGAATGTTTTAAAAAAGTATCCATGACGCTATGCCCTTCAACTATGCTTACTAAAATATAATAAAAGCGGAATTTAAAATATTTCTGATGGACGAATTACGTTGACTAAATTCTTGAGTAAAATAATATACAAAATATTACACTTTTCCAGAATATTTTATTGATAATAAATCATTAAAAGTGGGAAAAATACACAAAATACACAAGAAATACACAAGATTGTGAATAAACAAGTCTTTTAATTTTTTTTTTTAATATTCTCTTGAGACCAATAAAAACTATTTTACCAATTATTATATGTATTTATTTATAATGATTCATTTTCATTAATTCAATTCAACTGTTATCCGCACCCCAATGGTGCATAGGGCACTGCATTATATAAACACAGTGTTATCTTGATTGTTAACACGAAGGAAAGGTGATCAGCCCTGCGATTCAGGTACCAGTCCAGGGTTATATTGAATAAATATTAAAGTGCAAAAATCACTTTTATTTATTTGACCCCCCCTGAGAATCGAGCCCGGAACCTAAAGAACGGTAGCCGAGCGTGCTGACCAAGTGATATGTCGAAACAAATTTAAATTGGTCATGCGGGTCATAACTGCACGAAAATAAATTTTATATTACATAAACTATTTGTTATTGGTAGGTAATAAAAGCATTATGAAACGCAAAAATTCATTAAAAATAACCTCGATACATTATCGCTTGAAAAAGTTAAACCAATCACTGTAATGTCACTCAATTTATTAGGTTTTTATATTAAAGTCAAAAGTTATTAACTGAATATCTCTTAAGTGACATAAATACCAATTACAGTTTTGTCACTCAATCAATTTGGTTTTCATATTAAAGTCAAAAGTTTGTAACTTATTATCTCTTTAGTGATTTTTTTTGGTTCGCATAACTTTTTAAATAATAAACCTTTAAAGGCGTTTATTTTATATCTCTATTTTAAAGAATTATAAATTATAATTATTTTATTAAAATTAATCACTTTAATAAACCACTTTAATGAGTTTTATTTATATATATACGACTAGTTTCGAAAACTTCAATGAAACAAATGTTTTCATCTTCTGGTACAAATTAAATCTAACGAACAAGATAATATTTAGGTGTATATATAGGTTAATAAATATAGGGAAGGGAGGGGAGGGTTAAGGAACAAGATTTTTTGTCAAAGGAAACATTGATAATAATGGTGACGTATTTTTAAACAGTATATTATTAATTAACGTTTTATCTGAATATATATTTTTTTCTAAATTTTCTAAAATATTTATAACTTGACCTTAATTTGTAAGAGTATAATAATTTAAGTGTATGAGAGTCAAATGAGTGGTTAGTTTCCATGATATGATTTGCGAATTCCGAAAAATAATGTGGTACATTTAAGTGTTTAATTTTGATAAAATAATCATGTCATTCCACAGAGTTAATGCCGAATCAATAAATAACATAATTCTAATAAAATTTGTTTAATTTTAATTTTAAAAAAATATATAAGAAAACATTTGTTACACAATATGCTTTATAAACTGTTTGATAATATATTTGTCTTAACTATAGGAGAGGATAATGTGAAGTGTAAAAATACTTAAAAATAACAGTTAGTTTTAATAAAACTCTAACAAAAAAATACAACTCTACAAATAAACAAGTGAAAATTCTTTATACGAATCAAAAATGTTAAATTTTCTATGGTAAAGAAAATTTATTTAAATTTACTAGAATAAATCATTGAAAAAGTAAGTACTTGTAAACAATAAAAATACTTAAAAACATTACCTTACTTTGTTACAATCCATGCTCTAAAGGAGAGAGAAGTACGTGTTACTCCCTATGTTTCATATGGATAAATATATGACTGTTTTGAACATAGAACCTTTTTCGTAGGGAACATTTTTTTCCCTTTTCTCTCTGTACTTCAAAAGTGCATAGGGCACCACGTTAGTTCAACGTAGTGTTATCTTAATCGTTAATTGCGTAAAGGTAAAGTGGTTAGTTCTGCGCTTCAGGTACTAGTCCAGTGTGATATGTTAGAGTGAAAAATATATAAATTCTAGTTCATCTCTGTCACTGAGGAACCTCTCAGTATACCAATAGATTTTTGAGGTTGTACAAACATTTTTTTTTAAAGGTTCAATACTTTTTTACGAGCGTGGTAAAAACAGCAATATTCAGGACGGCTTCACAGTTAGGAAATAAATATAAATGTATCATCTTAGAGGATGGATTTTCGAAAATCCTAGTCGTTCTTTGTATGAAACTTGAACCATGAATCTTGAAACTTTTTTTTTACAATGATGTCTATATAAACTGTCTGTATAAAAATGAAAAAGAAATGTTAGTTTTTATATATAACGTTAAATATTGCCTCGAAACTCTATCATTTGTTTTCGAATAAATCCATTAATTTTGTTGACTCTTTTGGTAAAATTAACAAAAACACATTTGTCAACATAATGATACACCGTCTTTACATTTTATCAAAATGATCCTGTATGGAGTCTCATTGATCATTTATGGGTTTGAATTTTATATCTACCTATAAAAATATATGTTTTTAATTTATGTAATTTTTTTCGTTACAGTTGGTGAACGGTTAAAGTGATTTTTTTTGGTGACAAACAAATGCGTTAGCAAAATGCGTAAGGGTGGAAGGCCGACCCCGATGGTCAGCACACTGCTGCCTTCCATAGTGATGATCCAGTACATGATCATCATCAGCGAAGGAGCCAAATCGTCAATCGGTAAGTGCAACTAGCAAAATTATTAAAATAAAACTCTTGAAAATCGTGTGACATCGTGAATCGGTGCAGTTGTTTTTAAAGTAATTTTTTTAATGCGTGGTAGGGCAAATTGGCTTGGATCATATCGCTCACTCCTTTCAACAACGTCATATATCAAAAATCATTAGTTTTCAGTTGTATATGTTTTAGGAATGCCCAGAAAATGTAGTATATCCCAGCAAAATCGGCATATTTTTCACTTAATATTTACCCGCTACAGGGCAGAAAGTGTTGTTTTTGCACTTTGAAGAAAAAAGTAGTGTTTAATTATTTTTTTAATGTGCTTAATATTTTTCAAATGAAGAAAAAACATTCAGGTTTTACCTAAAAAGATTTGTTGCACAGTAAAAAGTTCAATAAGTGGCTTGATATTTATTTTTAATACATTCTACTATATTTTTAAACTTTAAAAACGATCTCCTGAATAATCCAGTTTTTTTATATTTATGACGTTGTTGAAAGGAGTGAGTGATATGAAAAGCTGAAACACTGCTCTTCTCCAAATTCAACCAGCAGTTGAAAAAAAGATTGGAAGAATCGTTACTATTCTCTCAGTCCCATACTTCATACACAATATACGCACATGTGCCGCGTGTACTGTGTTAATACGTAGCATAGAGAATTTGTACAATATCCATTATTGAAGGAGTAGCATTGATGAGAAAAGAACTAGACAAAAAAAACTTTGGAATATGGGTTCATATTACCTTCAACTCAACTAAACTTAACCATTCATAAGCTTTTTGGATGAAAACAATCACAAAGATCAGTCTACACAAAATCAAACACTACTTTTAATGCAGTATTCTGTCATTGTTTTTAATATTTTCAGTCTCACACACAATTGCTTTAAGTATGAATTAATAGAAATTGATGAACTACAGAAATATTGAATTAAATTAAGAGAAATTTGCCTTAATAAATTTCCACATTAGCATTCTCATATCCTGAAATTATTTATTAATTTTTATCTGTCAACAAATGCAGAGTGAGAAATGCTTCAAATCAACTGTTTCTAGAACCAAATTTTTCTTTTCTTACTCACGAGAGTCATACGCATTTTTTTTCTCTGTAAAAATTATTGTTTTGCAATTGATACTATGAAGTATAAGTTGGAGTGTATGATTCAATTCCACTGTAGTATAATTTGATTAATATATTTAAAAACAAGTCACTCAGGGCTCATTGTTTACTTAACTCTCATGCCTTAATTTGACAGATTGAAAATAAACATATTACTTGCAATTTTGAGATTTTTGTAGTCTATGCACCCCTGTCGATATGAAATTTTCAATAATTTTCGAGAAACTAGCTTTTTGAGTATTAAAATTTGTAAACTCCATGAAATTTTCCGGTTTTTTAAATTTTGCAGCCAAGGTAAAAATTTCATTTACCCTTTTTTCACGACCAATGGCATAAAAGGATACGTCAGCATAAATTGTCTGAAGACTCCTAAGGATAAGAAGGATAAGAGATGAAAGGAGAGATGCTTATACCCAACACTTAACCCAAAAGACTGATGAAGACGAATAAAGTATATGAATTATTTTAAAAATTACGCGAAAACTAATAAATTTCGACAGATTCGGCGTTTGCGTCTACGAAAAACACTTTATTTTCAGTAATAGAAGAAATTTCCTATCGGTATTATATGAGACATTAAGTATATTGTCGATTTCTAAAGTTTAATCTTGTGTGCGAATATCTCTTTTAAAACCAAAAATCTTCATAAAAATAAAGAATGCAAGTCCATTAAGCTTAAACGTTGTCACGCTATAGGAGTAATAAACCGAAGCTCCGAGCACAGTCACGTAAGCTGTGACAGTTTGTTGGGGGAATTAGTTGGGGAAAGAAATTTCCAAATTCGCATTTTACGAATGATTAAATCCATTTAAACTTTGTTTCCAACATACCGCCCCTATACAACCGCTCGGTCTGAATCCAGATGATATCTGGATTAATAAATAAGTTTAAGTATTTTGTCTAACGGTTCTTCGGCGCAAGGAATTCAGACTAACAGAATATCATTTTAGATTGAGAGAATGTAAATGATGAGAAGATAATTTATCAATCTATTTCGTACTTGCTTAAGTATGAAATTTATTTTATACGCGGCAAAGCATTGCTGTGGCCCAGTCAGGTCAACCATAAGAGAGAAAACATAGAAAACGCAAATTCTAACATGTTTTTATTGTATATTTTTTTTATAAAGAAAAATATTTTTGTTTTTTCATTCATTTACAAAAATGCTTCAATTCCATACTATTTTTGTGAGCCTCAGCGGCTCATTAATTGAAATAGATATCAAACTGTGGTAAAGTGGATTTAAACCCAAAAACTCTGATTCAAGAGTCCGCGACACTAACCACGGGTCCATAATCCAACACGCCATCCAATGCTTATTTACTAATTTGTTGCTACACAACACTTGTGAAGCATTTAAAATAATAAATATCTCTGATACACCAATGCAATAAAAAATATTGAATTTGCTTAGTGACACTTGCTGTCATGAGTTATGTCTTTGCTTGTGTTCCTGATAAGTTTATCATATGGTGCAGCCATTGAGATAATAATAAAAATGTTTATTTATTTAAAGTTTTTTTTAAATCTTTAATAAAAGGTGATTTTTATAGAAAAGTTCAAAATTTAGAAAAAGCATTTTTGACCAATTTTTTATTATGAGATCGGTAAATATTTTTAAGAAATTTAGCATTACGACCAAACTAACCCCAGTAATAATAATTATTGTTTCATATTTTACCCTAAATTAAGAGGCTGATAGAGTTTTACAATTTTTCAAAAAAAAAATTACACATAATTTAAAACGTTTTGGAAGAAAATATGTGTAAGTATTGAATCTGCTTAAAAAAACAAAACAAACGATCATATTTAAAATAATCGTAATTAATGCTTGAAATGATGGCAGTATTTTATTTAACAAAATTAATGTCCGTAAATAATAAAAAATCCACTTAAATCTCGGTTCTACTTAAGATAAGGAGTGGAATAAAAGATAATGGAGTTTGAGCAATTCTTTTAGCTTTTCATTATTTCTTAATACCTGAAAAATCACATAACCGTAATGGACTGAATCAAAGGAAGATGATCTTTTATAGCATTGCTATAATCCTCACACTTAGATCAATGTTATTTTCGCAATGATAAAAATTGAGTAAATCTGAAACTAAATAACATTTCCGAACATTCAAGACTAACTTGTGAACTAATGGTAAATGCTATGAACAACTGGTTTATGAACTGATTTCAAGTCGCACATTAATACAGAAAAAAAAATCTTTTCATATTATTTATTGACATCTCATCAATGATGAAGAAGAATATGGAGAGTCTGGGCTGACAACCATCATGGCTGGTTGAAGTGATCACTTTACACACGTGTAACATTCACGAATTCAACCATTATTGACAACCACACTACTCAAATTCTTGGAAGTTCTATATGTATGAACCAATTTTGAAACATTGTTCTTGAATCACTAAAACTTCACTAGAGACATTTATTGGTGAGATGAAAATAATTTGAATTGTGTGGTTGTCAACAATGTTACACGTGTGTAAAATGATCATTTAAACCAGCCTACGACGGTCGTCAGCCCAGACTTCCATATTCTTCTTCATCTTTGATGAGATGTCAAAAAATAATATGAAAATAACTCCGTTATTGGAGATAATACAGATTGTGTGAACAAGTATTTGGACACACTCAAAATGTTGTAAATTATTATTTTATTTTTAAAAATATAAATATTAGAAAAGGTATTCATAGATTACTTTTTTTTTTAAATTCAATATTGTATTTGAGTTTATTTTATACACCTGGAATATGTGTTTTTGCCTGTGACATATATTTTTTTTTATTTAAAACAGTTTTATGACCACAATGACAGCGCCATCTTTTGAATTAACTGCAGCACAAGCAATAATCAAATAAAGACTGTATGTAGACTAATAATTTGATGATGCTATCATTATTCCGAAACTGGAAATATAAAGATGTGTTTTTAAGTAGTATTATTACTTTAAGCAAACGAGAGTATTTTATTGACATACCACAATGTTAACAATGCTTTTACTGACAAAATATATGCTTTTAGTTCAGTTTAAAAGAAAGACTCAATTTATTTTTTTTGTATAATACTAAATAATATATATGTTTATTATCATAAAAACATACATACTTTTAAATTATTATGAAACCTATGTTGGAGGTGAGATTTATATTTTACAAAACGCACACCACCGTATTATATATTTATTGAGTTCTTGTAACGTAGCAGTAGCTATATCCAGATGAACAATACTTTAAAAAAAACTTTTTTCCACCCCTCACGTGTGCTTTGTGAAACCTCAAAATGGCTCGGGACGTTACGGATTGCTGCTATCAAATAAATAGGTTGGATTTCTAAGACAAATGGTCAAAGATTACAAGTGCGTTTATATTTTACTTTTCGAGTTTAAAGGGTCATTATTAGGGTTCAGGTCACTAAATTGTACTCTTCGTTTAACCCAAACAGATTTGTTTTGATTAATGCAATTCGTTCATGGCCGTATTTTTCTTTTAAACCAGAAAAAAAAATAGATTGATATTATCCACTGACGCTTCGTGATGGAATTGCATTTTAATATATTATTAGATTAAAACCAATATTTTTAGCTTTTCCACTTTATTTTTATTTGACCAGCGACCGGGTTTCGTCGTTACCGACATCATCAGACTGGACCAGTCTGATGATGTCGGTAACGACGAAACCCGGTCGCTGGTCAAATAAAAATAAAGTGGAAAAGCTAAAAATATTGGTTTTAATCTAATAATATACAGAAAAAAATATCTCATCCTGATCAAAGATTTATTTTTATGTAATAATATTGGCGTATTATTGTCTAATTATTTGTGTTTTTTTAATGATATCAAAATAAGATGAGGAGTGTGAATAATATTATTTATTGATTCGGCATTAACTTTGTAGAATGACATGTTGATTTTTAAAAAAAAAAAAGTAAAACTTGTATAAACCACTTATTGAGTTTTATTTCATTACACACGACCAATTTAGGATACAAGAGTTGTTTTCATCGAGAGGTGATGACTAAAATATTTAATTGATTAATATATTTTTGATTATCAGTTTTTAATTGATTTTTTACTTGGTTTTACCACAATTTCTTTAAATCTATTGAGACATGTAGTTCCATGAATAAAGCATCAATTTTACACACTGTGTTTGAAAATGATAAAAATTGCATCGAAACACGTGTCACCAAACAAAATAATAATTTTAAACTTCCAATATACTTGGTACATATCTCTATTTTTTTTTAAATCTATTGTGACACGTGTTTCGATGCATTCTGCATCATTTATAAAGATGCACATGGAATTTGAATAAGATGCGGAATGCATCGAAATATGCATCGAAAAATAATTGAAAGTAGATGTATAAATTAAATTAAAAATAAGTAGGCATTACCATAAAGAGCCGAACCAATAAATGAAATTTAAATAATGTTTTAAAAGGAGTTCACTTTTAACAACTTCATTGAAAATTACATTACATATTTTTTTCTGTGCGTTTTTTACGAATTTTGTGGAATTTGGAAAAACTTAAATATCGTTTCACTTATTATTTCTTTAAATAATAAAACAATAAATTTATGTTTCTAATTGAATTAAAGGTATAATTAATAGGTATAAGCCATAACAAAGTTGACACTGATCATTTTTTTAAAAAATGTACTTTGATTAATTTTCTTTTATTTTTTCGTAAAAGTTTAATGGTGGCTACAAATCGATTTAAAAAACAAAGAAAGTTGGTACGCACATAAACAAAAACATAATGGAAACCAGCTTTAGTAAAGGAACAATAGATCACGTGGAACATGATTTCAAAGACTTCTTTTATCTTTTTTCACGTCAGAAAGTGGGTTTGATTTCCATTAAAAACAACGTGCCTTTTTGTTATCAAAAAATATATAAACAAATCGTTTAAAAATACCTAAATTATGTTATATATTTTTTATGAAGTTAGTCTTTCGTATGCATCCAACAGAATAATGTTATTAAAATAGAGTTAAGATTCAATTTATTAAAACAATAACTATTTAAAAGAAAGAATATGGTATAAAAATGGATGTAGCAAGATTTTCCAAACACAAGTGTTTATTAAACGTTTTACTTAGTTAATGGAAAATTAATTATTTATCAAGTAAAACTCAAAGTGAAAACGAATAAATATTAATAAAAAGAGACTGCCAAATAAATCTACGAAAATAATAATAATATTGAATTTAAACCATCGTTTTAAAAGATAACGAAAAACAAATATTAATTTTAACCACTTTATTTAACGAATTTAAAATTTATTTTAACGACATCGATACAGCATATATTTAGACAAAAATATACAAATATACGACTACGTAGCGTTCGAAAGTTGGCGCATGTAAGGAGTAAATAATAATCTTCTCGATCCAAAATATAAATATTTTATATAATACTAGAATTCTCTAACGTGTAACCAAATACTATGGTCCATACGGCAACGGTTTAGATCAATTCGGTGTTAACATGATCACTAATTATGTTCAGTCTCGCGTTTAATTTTCCAGGATATATATGAATGGAATATATTCTGCGATATAGATCAAGGTTTCCCAAAGTGATAAGGGTCGATTTCGGCTTGAAGGAGGTCTATGGCTGCGAGATACAAAAATGGCGAAGCACGAGTTGTTAATGGGGGTTCACATGAGGAAATCTCATTCAGGCAATAATCATCAATATCTAGGCATCCAGTAAATGTCTAATTACCGTACTGGAGGTCTCGGGTTCGATTCCTAAAGGCATCATTTATTGAATATTACCCTCGACTGGTACCGGAAGTGGAAAGTTGATCACTTTTCCTTCATGTGTAAACGATCAAGGTTACAACTTCGTTTATATGATGAAATGCCCTATGGACCATTGGGTGAGGATAAGGGTTTAAAGAAGATAAAGATGTAATTGATTGTCTGTTTACAATACAGATTATTAGTTCAAAATACAGTGCAACCTCGATATAACGGACTACTGAGGGGGAGGGGGGAGTACGTTAAAGTCGAAAGTCCGTTATGTAAAATTTGGTTTAAAAAAATCAAAAATATTTTTTTCTAAAATATGAACACTGTATATAAAGAATAATACTAAACACAAACGAAATTCTATTTATTGTCTTCGGACACTCGTCTTGAAGAGATTTTGCTGTTCGATATCGACGCGCTTGCTTTCGGTAATCAAGGTGAAAAGCGCTTTGTTAACTGTCAAAATCGCAATTTGAAAGAGAAAAAAATTCAATATAAGGCAGACTACAGATAATAAAAAAAATCAATTGATCCACGGGACGAAAAAGTTTGAGAAACTGTGATATAGATAAATCAACCAGGGTGGAAAACATTTCTTAATTATAGGAAAAAAAATTATGAGCTGTATATGATTGGTAATCGAAGCAGGTCAGAAAAAGACTTACAAAAAAGAAAACTTATACATGATCAAGTATTTCAAACACTTGAGTGTGGTGAGGTCGGAAATGTATGAAAATATATGAAATGTATGAATATTCGTCGGAAATATAAAAGATGCATGGATATGGAATAAGCGAAGATTATTTTTAAAGATAAAGTTGTGTGGCGTTCAATATCTCTGCCTACCCCTGCGGAGAAGCGACGTGATGGTAAGTTAGTTTTTTTTAGTAAAAATACAAAATATATAAATATAGGAATATTAGAACATTTCAAGTGCGTCACAAAATCTGGTTTATCTCCAATTGCAGAAGTTATTATCATTTAATTTTTTGACATCTCATCAAAAATGAAGAGGAGATGGAAGTCTGGGCATTTACGGGGCTGACAACCATCATAGGCTGGTTTAAGTGATAACTTTACACACGTGTAACATTCGTCAATTCTATCTATTATTGACAACCACATTACTCAAATTCTAGGAAGTTCTATGATTATGAACCAATTTTGAAACATTATTCTTGAATCATAATAAAAGTGTTTCTGCTCAATCAAAAGCTTCTTTTCATTTCACCAATAGATGTCTTTAGTGAAGTTTTAGTGATCTAAGAATAATGTTTGAAAATTGGTTCATATGTATAGACCTTCCAAGAATAAGAGTAGTTTGGTTGTTAATAATGGGTAGAATTGGTGAATGTTATACGTGTGTAGAGTGATCACTTAAACCAGCTTATGACGGTCGTCAGCCCCGTAAATACCCAGACTTACATATTCTTCTTCATCTTTGATGAGATGTCAAAAAATAATAGGAATATTAGAATTGTAGAATAAAAGCAATAGGACGGGCACTCATTGTTGTATACCATTCCTCGTACTACCCCGTGTAACTTGACCACCGCTGATGTGTACAAGTATCTTGAGAAATAATCACTTATGACAAATTGATTGCCGTAATTACACTTAGTTCGACTTGGCGAAATAGCGTTAAGCGTTTTTGTTACTCGGTCCGACCGTTCATGTAAAGGATGTACACAAAAACATTTTGGGAACCTTCCCTGTACCCTCGCGCCTTGCCGTCATGGTGAATGGAGATTGAAAGGCTCATTAAATGCTGGCTATCGAGTTTCGATAAATTCTCAACGTGCTGAGATGTGAATTATGATTGAAACTGTAATTCTCTCAAAATTGGTGAATATGGAAGGTTACAATGTTATTAGCGGGTAAATCAAAGTCGTGTTACAAAGCATTTAATTACAATAATAATTAAAACATAATAAAATCTCAGTTTCGACACATAAAATATAATTATAAGCAATAATTTAAATCCTTTTTTTAATTCAGTACTTACTTAGATTCATATATCGCTCACGACTTTCAACAACGTAATATATCAAAAACCGTAAATTTTCAGTTGCGCATGTTTTCAGAATGCCCAAAAAATGTTCTATATCCCAGCAAAAGCCGCATATTTTTTACTTAATATTTACCCGCTACAGGGCAGAAAGTGTTGTTTTTGCATTTTGAAGAAAATGTATGTATCATTATTTTTTTAATGCACTAAATATTTTACAAATGGAGAAAAAACATTCAGGTTTTGCATAAAAAGATCTGTTGCACAGTAAAAAGTTCATTAAGTGGCTTGATAATGATTTCTAAACATTACATTATATTCTTAAACTTTAAAAACGATCTCCTGAAAAATCAAGTTTTTTGATATTTGACGTTGTTGAAAAGAGTAAGCAATATAGATTAAGAAAGCAATTTTGTATTTATACTCACTTATCATCACGCCGCTTCCTTACAGGTCTTACAGGTCTTCGCAGAGAGTTGGCACCCTGTCTTTGCAAACATTATTCACCTCTTCCACACTCATGCAACCTCTCATATATACCCGCCGATTATTTCGACTCCTGACCCAGCTCCTTTTAAGTTTTTGACAATCCTGATTTTGCCAAGTTTTTTTTGGTCTATGTCTGGTTTATTTGAAAGAAAAGTATATTTCGAAAAATTTGTTGTTTTATACAAGTGTTAAATTTTTGAAAACGATTTGATTTCAAAAATGTGTAGAAGAAAAGTATATTTCGAATAATGTGTTGTTTTATACATACATACATACAAGTGTTTAATTTTTCAAAACGATTTGATTTCGAAAATGCGTAGAAGAAAAGTATACTACGAAAATGTATGTATCTTTATTTTTTTTAAATGTATACTACGTATAATTTGTTATTTTATACAAGTGTTTAATTTTTTTAAACGATTTGATTTCGAAAATGTGTAGAAAAAAAGTATATTTCGAATAATTTGTTGTTTTATACAAGTGTTTAATTTTTCAAAACGATTTGAGTTCGAAAATGCGTAGGAGAAAAATGTATTTCGAATAATTTGTTTGATAAATATGACGTGACTTCATCCCGTCCTTTGAAAGTAAAAGTTCTTGCGCGGGACTTATATTTTCATTTTAATAAGTACCGAACAAAGTGATAGATGTTCGGCCGTTATCATCACGGAAATTAAAACAGCCATATCTGTCGATCCTGAGAAAATTATACGCCCAATTAACCAGCCTACTCATAAATAATACTCCAGTCCGAAATGAAACGGGCAGAGGCGAAATAAAAATAATCCCATTAATAATATAACATGTCTGTTAGGTCGAGGGTGCGGCGTGAGGCTCGTTAATTTATTTATTTTCTTTTTCGCCCGAAAACCCTACCGATTTTACAAATTTGAGAGAAAGCAAAATGAACGTAGCAATCATTGCATTCGATTTTCTTGTTTATGGAATTTTATTGTCATTCATATCGATAAAATGCAAGATTTATTCTTTTTACCACCATATAAGATACATTTATATTTCGTTTGTTAAAAGCATAAATAACTTTATGGTATGGTGATAAAACACTTTCTTTATCATCCATTGTTCACTTTATGTAATACCAAGTGAAAGTTGTATAAAAGTGGTATTACACAAAGTGAAGAATGGATGGTAAGGAGAGTGTTTTTAAATATATTTTTTTTAATAAATAAAAATATCTTCCTAATTTGTAAACGTTCTTCTTCAGGCCCTTATCTGCACCTGATGGTGCATAGGACACTACATCATATAAACGCAGTGTTATCTTGATCGCTAATACAAGGAAAGCCATCTGCTTAAGGTACCAGTTCTGAGTAATATTGATTAAACATTTGAGTAAAATAATCGCTTATTTATTTGATCCTCCCCCCTGGGAGTCGAATCCAGGACCTCCAGTACGGTAGCCGAGCGTTCTGAACATTACTGACAATTTGCTAACATTACGTTTTATTTTCATTTTGTATTTTATTATTTTGCTTAGTAATATGACTCAAAATTTAATATATTAACCTTGCTTACCCAAAAATCTAAAAATTACTCATTAAAAAAAAAAAATTTGAAAAAGCCCTGCGGTGTTCACAAGAAAATTTAAATATTGTTCAAATTTGCTGTATCGCTTGCACACAGTTGTGACGCGCAGAAATTAGAGTGAAACAATTAAAATTTGTCGGGTGAACTTATAAAACACACGCTGACATGGACCGCTAGACCATTAGATCAAGCATCGATAAATTTTATAATAGACTCGGGAATATTTATCAAAACAATAAATTGAAGATCTCAATATTTTGAGACGAAAGTGCCGACGTTTCTTTAGTGATAATTTAAAGATAAATATATATATGATAAAAATATAAATTTTTTGTGTAAAACTCTACTTCATGTGTGAAATCCCTGAAAAATTGTGTAAAATCCCTTTTTAGGTAATTCGTCGTAATAAAAAGCACATGAATTATAACAATATCTTAAATCTAGTAATTTTGGTAAAATGGAAATAATTAATTATTTTAAATAAGTTCAAAACAACAGTATAAAAAATTCTGGATACGTAAATGAAAACATTTTTTTAAAATTTATCATTTGATAATTATCAAAAATTACCATTTTCTGTAAAAGTGAACAAAAAAAAACTTAAATATCAAATATATTTTTTGTGAAGCCAGTATTAATAGAAGACAGAAACGACATCATAAAGTAAAATGACCTACATTTGCATTGCAGAGCATTACCATCTTTGTAATTAATGTATTTTTTATTTTTATTTATTTCTTAAGTTAGCTTATATTAAAACTAATATAAACTATTATATACATTTACATCATCTTTATATATTTATATTTCCTTACAGTAACTTAGACATTTATTTTTAAATTCTTTCAGACATTTTTCATTCTTCATACATTCAGGCATCTCATCATACATTTTTAAACCCTTATACATCAAGCAATTTTGCGACTCAGCTCTTTTCAATAATGGTAGTCTTATTTTATCCTTTTGTCTAGTAGCATATTCATGACAATTTTTGTTTAAGACAACTTTATCCTTAAAATATTTTGGTAATTTATCGTGAAAAAGTTTATGTATAAATATCAACATATTAAATTTAAGTCTTCTTCTTACAGATAACCATTTTAGTTCATCTCTCATTTTTTTACATTGCTATATTTATTTTTCTTAAGAACTATTCTCATCGCTTTATTTTGTATAATTTCTAGTTTATTTAAATTTCCTTCGTTTGCTAAAAAGAATATTGTTGAGCAGTAATCTAAATGTGGAAGAATGATGTATGAAGTATGAAGTGACGATCTCAATTTCGATGGTTCCAGAATGCATAATATTTGTTTTAAAGAACTTCTTACCCACGCAATAACTCTATGAGAGAATTCCTAAAATCAGTTATTTTCACCCTTCATAATTTAATACATACCTAATATCAACAGAAATATTTTTTTTTTAATGATTTATTTTCAATTTTTGCCAAAAATAATTAACTTTTGTTATAAGTGTTTTAATGAAAAACCAACCGTATCGCATTAACATTCTAATAAGCTTTAAAATGAACTGTGTATTAAAGAAATGTTTCGATAAAATTTCTTAAAAGCCTCATGTCAGTGGCGGCCAACCTTAAGTATGCCATGCTCCATTTTTTTTTAAAGTGTCCCAACTTGATATGAAATATGTACATATGTGGAAGTCTGAGCATTCCAAGAATTACGACTTGGCATTTGGCTCGCTAAAGCGATCACTTTAAACATTTGTGGAACGTTTACCATTCTGTCCATTATTGATTTTCCATATTTCACATATTTTTGAAACTTGTATTTATGCATGTGTTTTGCATTTATACAAGTTTAAAAAATAAGTGCAATGTGGATGTTGCACGTTACACATAAAGCCAGTCAAATATCAGGTCGTAGGCCCTGAGATGCTCAGACATCCAACCAGAACCATATATGTTCATGTTTCATATCAAGTTGAGACACTTTTAAAAATTGCATATATAATACATACATCAGTTTTCCGGCGTCGCTTCGAGTATGCGAGTTTATGAGCACTGTGTGTAATTTTTTAGAGAAATTTCTATGTGCACACTGGTATTTGTATACACTTTCCCATTTGTAAATAGTGGTGTTTGTTTTCCTTTACCCTTCGTGAGTGAGCGGTGTGTGTGACAAACGTGGCGCATTTTGGGGCCAGGGTAATAAGAGTGGCCGCGTAATGGGAATTAATATTTTATTCTCACATCTCGGAGGGTAAATAAGGCGCGTTATATTACGGGTGTCGGGTTGCAAGCGTTAAAACCAGTTCACAATTAATCCCTGTATTTCAAAAACGATCCAAGTAATTTTTTTTTTCGCAAAATGACTTGAGAATACGAAATTGTGAATCTTATTATAAAAGTTATAAAATTTTAATTTAATAATAAAAGACTTGAAAATAAAGTTAAGTTGGGTAGACGCTCGACTGGAAAACTAGCGTCACGGTTTCCATTTCCACCAAGTGCAAAATAAATGCAAGAAAGATTTATTTTCAATTGGTTTGGGAGTTTGTTGTGCATTTTTTACATATACCTTTACTATCCTTACTATCATACCTGCAAACAAGCAAGTAAAAGTAGAGTCTTAAAAAATTACATACATAACAATGTAACACATACAAAAAAATGGAAGAGATAGATATTTTTCCCCATCCTATGAAATAACAGCTGAGGACTTGCCAAGCAAAAGTGACTTAAATGGCCCTCCTAAACATTTTACGTTGTGTTAGTTGGTCACTTTCTCCTGTACGACTATAAATGTTTATAAAAAACTTAACGCTTAAGAAAAACATTCATCCATCAATTTTCTATCCCTGACTGGGTTCTTTTTTATGCATATCAAGTGCTTGGTTAATTTGGGTTAATCGGTTCCATATGCATTTAGTTATGTCCTCGTATATTATGACGATGAATTTTTCTATTGAAAATCAGTTTTGTGTTACTGTGAGTCGTTTTAAACTACATTATTTTGATGTTTATTACTTACATAAAAACTAGATCCACGGTCGTAAGTATTCATTTACGTATATTTTGAGTGAAAAGAGCTGAATGAATCTCTAATAAAATTATATAAAATAATTTTTAATATTAACTACAAAATGAATTATGTTATAAAAGCGGTGAAACCTTTCTTGGTTCTACGGGCTATCCCTAGCTTTGATTATATGTACGTTGACTTATAGGAACTCTTAGTAAATGGGGGTACTCAGCATGGCATTCTTCACTGGTGACGGGAAACTCAGGGTACCTACGTATGTATGTGTTATATAAAATGTACGACAGAAAGAAGTGAAATAAGAGGAATGGTGTACAACGAGTGCCTAGTATAATAAAGTATAATAAGCCTTGAAACTTTGTAACTAAATGTAAAATCGTGTTCATTAAGGTGAAAATGTATTTATATTTAATTTATAACCACATTGAAAAATATTATATTTTAAAGCGTATATCACTAATCCAATTTAATATATACATATGTATGTTGTGTGTGTGTGTAAATATTTATAAAATTTTATTTTTTAATTAAAGAATGAATTTAGACTGAATGCAGTCAAAATCAGTTCTCAAAATTGTATGTGATAGATGTTCGAGGATATTGTAGAGGATATGAGGAAAGAATGCAAGGCTGATATAAGCATCATCGAAAAAAATACAATATGTATGGAAAGGTGTATGAATGCGGAAGAGGCGAATTATTGTGCGCGAAGACAGATAAGTGTGGCATTTTATTATCTCTGCCTACCTCTGCGGGATAGCGGTGTTTATTTTATTCATTATTTTGATATCTTTTTCAAATTCAATGTTTTTTTAATATGTCAGTTGTCCAAAAAAATCATTTAACAAACTTCCTTCAATAATATCAAAATGAATCACACTTCCACTTTGAGAGAAAAATTGAAATATTTTTTAAAAAATAAAAACATTGTTTTATTTAAAGTCTTCAAATTTCATTAACGATAAAAATGAATCTTTATTAATAAGCTAATCAAATTACGGCGAAGCCTGATAAAATTTTAATAATATATTTTTAAAACTTATTAAAAGTTGATTCAATTTCTAAATTTACAAAATATATTTTGATATTCACCCACCATAAACGTTATTTTTATTTTCATATTTACACTTATTTTATTTTTACGGATACCGAAAAAAACTTGTTTTATAATTTATATTTGAAGCACTAACTTTGTGATTTTCCATTTTATAATTGAAATGTCACTTTGTTTTAAAATCACTTTATAGTGATTTTAAAACAATGTTTTATTTTAATTATAAATTTTGTTTTGACGTAAAACAGCCCATCATTATGCTTTTGTATTTGTAATATTATATTTAACTCACTGACTTACCATCATGCCGCTTCCTCGCAGGGGTAGGCAGAGAGAATATAACGCCACACTTATCTGCATTTGGAAACATCTCATTCACATTAATGCATCTTCTCATACATTATTCGGACTGCTGACCTGACCACCTTCAAGTATTTGAAATACCCAATCACGCCAAGTTTTCTTGCGTCTTCCTCTACTTATATTACCAGCCACATTTAATTTGTTTTACAATTCTTTCTTCACTTATCCGATTTCCATGCCCAAACGATTTCAACATACCATTCTCAATTTCATCGATAATGCTTATCTCAGAATTGTATTTTTTCCTTATATCATCATTCGAACATCTATCGTTCAACTTTTTTGCAGCACATTCATTCGTTTGAGAGAACGCAATTCAACTGCATTTTGTCTTATTTCATCATTCTCTTGGCAACTCCATGCTTCATACATTAAGGTTGAAACTTGGACTCCATTGAGTACTCTCAGGATTTTGCTGAGAGGGAAAAATAAAATAAAATAACAAAATCTGTTATCAATTTACAACATTTTGAGTGTGTCCAAATACTTGTTCACAAAATCTGGATTATTTCTAATTACAGGAGTTATTTTCATATTATTTTTGACATCTCATCAAAGATGAAGAATGTCAATAATGGGTATAATTGGTGAATGTTACACGTGAGTAAAGTGATCACTTAAACCAGCCTATGCCCAGACTTCCATCTTCTTCTTCATCCTTGATGAGATGTCAAAAAATAATATCTTTCATCAATCTTTCCGTCTCTAGAATATTTACTTCTCCGATGTTCTAAAGCAACTACCTGTTTCAAGATTCCCATTTACTATTTTTTACAATCAGATCAATATTTATGTCTTACAAGAACGTTGTCTGCAGATAAGACTACATTCATCAGCAAATAAATCACTTTCCTTGTACACATCATACACTTTTGAGACTAGCTTCTATAGATCTTTTTTACTGTCTGCAAGAAACACAGCACCGCTGGCATACAAAAGGCAGCAGACAGTCAAATCGATCATTTAAACCATCAGTTTTTCACTTATTTCATCCATGGATAGATTAAACAGCCACGATGACATTACACATCCCCATTTAACACCATTAGAGATGTCAAACTAAAAAAAAAATAAACTCCAATGCATGTCTTCTATAGTTTCGTTCAATCAACTCGATCATACAATTAATTTGTGATGGATTGTGGTCCCGTGGTTAGTGTCGCGGATTCTTAAGTTTCTCGGGTTGAATCTACTCTACCACAATTTGATACCTATTTCTAATAATGAGCCGCTTAAGCTCACAGAAATAGTATGAAATTGAAATATTTGTGTTTTTATTATTTACAAAAATCACTCTTTATTTTAAAAAATATATACTTATTATTCCAATATTATTCATTAAAATACTTCTTTACTTTTAATTATTATTTCTTTACGTAAGCAATCTAACGATTTTTATTTATTTTTTCCATGAAAAGTTAGAAGACGCCAGGTTATAAAAGAGATTTCTTTGAGCTAAATATTATGATTGAAACTGTTTTCATAGAATTTCTAGTAAATATAAACTTTTTGTATGGGTAATTTTCAAATCGAATTGTCTCTTGAATAAACCTCTCTGTTATCAACTCTCCTTAAATTTCACCAAATACTAAAAATAGAGTTTTTGTTGGACAGTTTTATTGTCGCGGCACAATTTTCCTGACGTTGTTGGTGCCGTAAAGTTTTTGTATTCTTTTAACCCTTTTATTGTTCTTGGGTCGTGTGTTCTGGGGTTTGTTTACACGTCGGCTCACACGTATACGCTCCTCTTCTCTGTAACAACTTCATACAAGCAAGAAGTAGATGCGGAATGGAAGTCAAAGTTGTAGCAATTCTCAAACACAATAAAACGTGTTTTTACCACGAATAAACTGATATATTATGAAAATCGTTTGAAGCCTAGATGTTGGCATTTACGGCGTTTTTTATAACAATTCCAAACAAATAAAACAAGTTTTTGAGGATAATGTACAGCTGAATGAAATCAAAGGCATTTGTAGAAACATGCCACAAAATATCGGTCGCCAATTGAAAAATGCGTTAGTTACTTGTCGGGTTGTGGTCCCGTGGTTAGTGTCGCGGACTCTTAAGTCATAGTTTCTCGGTTCGAATCTACTCTACCACAATTTGATACCTATTTCTAATAATGAGCCACTTAGACTCACAGAAATAGTATGAAATTGAAATATTTGTCTAAATAATAACAACACAAATGTTTCTTTTCTTTAAAAAAAACTTTAATAGTCGATAACTGTAACGATATACTTGTACAATGTTTTATGTGTATACTTTACAACTAAATACTTAATTAGCCTTTACAACAATTAAATTATTCTTTTTTTTGACATCTCATCAAAGATGAAGAAAAATATGCAAGTCTGGGCATTTACGGGGCTGACGAACGTCATAGCCTGGTTTAAGTTATCACTTTACACTAGTGTAACATTCACCAAATCTGCCAATTTTTGACAACCACACTACTTAAATTCTTGGAAGTTCTATATATACATATGAATCAATGTCGAAACGTTGTTCTTGAATCACTAGAACTTCACTAGAAACATCTATTGGCGAGATGAAAATATGTTTTTTTACTGAGCAGAAACTCTTTTATTAGTATGTGAAGTCCACATCCTGGATTATAATCACACACATAAGAATCGCCAGAAAATATCATTTTCATTTTTATTATTTAAGCCTTTAATTTGACCAGTTAAATTATTTACAACATTTTGAGTGTGTCCAAATACTTGTTCATAAATCTGAATTGTTTCCAATTATAAATTGGAGATATATCAGATATCAGATATTTAAATAACTCCCATAACTATAGGAGTTATTTTTCAAATTATTTTTGACATTCCATCTTTGATAAGATGTCAGAAAATAATATGAAATTTAATATTCAAAGTACTTTAAAAAATAAATGATTCATTGCAATGCGACTGATTTTAAGGAGTGATAAGTACTTATTTATAGAGTTTTAATTAAGTCATATCACTCCAATATCTATTATTAATTGGTTACAATCTCTCGAAATGGTAGAATACAATCTCAGTTTGCTAATTTAAAAAATAAAATAAAAAAAGCTTTGAAGTATTAATAAAGTTCCTTTTCGGGCAAATAAAACGATACACGTCACTTCCTTCCCACTAAATTTGGCGAGCAGGCCTTTGCCGGTGCAGACACGATGGCATGGAATGGTCTTCCAATATCTGACTCATAGGACTGAAATAATATTAAGAATGAATAAAAAAATATTAATCCTTTAATTTTATGTTTTTCCTCCATAAAATTAATGGCATATATTAATTACATAGTTTTTTATAAATATATTTTTTTTAGAAAATTAAACTATTTATCTGAAACTTTTCTTACAGTAATTTGTGTTTTAAATACCATGTCACAACCAATTGTTTCCCTCAATTAGTACATAAAGCGTAAGATTGTGGATACATAGTCTTTGTTTTATCGTCCAGAAGTAAAAGAATAATTACATAAAAAGAAAATGGAGATTTTTTTTTAATTCGGCAATAATTATAAGCTGATATTTCACCAAATTTAAACTTAAAAAATATGAAATGAAAAAAAAAACTATTGAATATATAAATGATATGTTAAACAAAACAAGGTTGAACAATATAATAAGTATTTATAAAAATGCACCCTCTCTAATAACTTTTAAAAAACATCTGAGATATTACTATCTATCATTAGAATCCTAACTTTTTATCAAACCTGTTCGCCTTGGTTTTTCCTTTTACCTCCTTCCCATAACTACCTTTTTAATTTACCTCATTATCACCAATTTTGTCATTTATGTTTTTTTGATTTTTTGAGTACTATCTACTTTCTGATTGCAAACAGATACATATATTAGGTTTTGACCAATATCACTAGTCTTTTTTTGGATGGAAATATTGCTTTTTGGCAATAAGCCCGCTAATGTACTTATTTCTTTTCTGTACATGAAGTTTGAATAAATAAAACAAATAAAAAAATAATTTTGCTAGTTATCGTTACAATCAGTCTCAGAAAATATTTTTTAAAGTTTTATTTTATTTCGATTAAGAAAACAATATAAAAGATATATTTTTTTTTCTAGAAAAAGTTTAAGTGTATACAGCGACTCGCAGCTTGAAACAGTCAGAATCAATTACTTCAAGCTGCTGGAGTTGGGTATTTGCTATTTTCAATACAAAAATGTCATTCCTCCCACACTCGACCGCAAGTCAGCTGCAGCTGTCTATTTCGACTGCCCAAAACGCCAGTCAAAGTGTACTCGGAAGGAGATTTTTCTATTTGAATTGTAGAATACACAACTACCTCAAGTTTCTAGTGTTCTTCTTACTAGATAAGGAATTTCATGTATCATATTATTTTTTGACATGTCAACATAGATAAAGAAGAATATAGAAGTAATAGGCTGGTGTAACATTTACCGATTTTACCCATGATTTACAACTACCCTACTCAAATTCTTGGAACTTCTACATACATATATGGCTCAATTTTGAAACAGAGTACTTGAATCACTAGAAATATCTATTGGTTAGACGAAAGAAGCATTTCATTGAGGTCCTAAACCCCGTAAATGCCCAGACTTCTTTATTCTTCTTCATCTATGTAGAGATGCCAGCGAAATAATACGAAAAATAGCTCCTATAATTGGAGATAATCCAGATCTCTAAATAAGTATTTGGACAGTCTCTCAAAATGTTGTAAATATCATTTATGCTAACGAAAAGATCTGCGTATGAGCATTTATTTTGTAACTTTATAAAATCAGATCAATATACCTTTGAAAATCTTTCGTATCAACGAATTAATGAATGAGTAGGAAAAACGAAATTTTGAATATTAATCAAAACGCTGACGAGTATACGAGGATATACATCTGGAGAACATTAAAAAGCAATCTGAAACAAATTATTTCCCATCGTTAAATAAAGATCATAAATATTTCAATTTCTTTGATTTTCTTTCATTTTTGAATTGCCACTAGAGCTTCCTTTTGCTTGATGAAATGTGCCTATAATTGCTCATACTTTATTCTTACACAGACTCAGAGTAAGTTCGTGAGTGTAATCAACCTAGTGTATCGTGAAACCTACGTAAAGGATCCTTTGTACTGTCGATAAATAAAGCTTCACAAAATATTAAAAATAATACTTAAAGTTCCGAAACTCTTCACAGAGGAAATATTGAACAAATTACAATATATGACAGTGAAGAGGATTAAAAATTACTTTTACATAACACGAGAAAGCATCTCTCAGAGACGCACACAAATCACAACTAACACACTTAACATCAAAATCCAAAACACATTTTTCTTCAAAGTTCCAAATATTGAGTAGTGTGGTTGTCATGGGTAGAATTGGTATATGTTACCCGTGTGTAAAGCGATCACTAAACCAGCCTGTGACAGTCGTTAGCCCTGTAAAAGTTCAGATTTACATATTCTTCTTGATCTTTTATTTATTGTTTCGGCATTAAATTTGTGGTAAGACATGTTGCAATGATTAAAGAAAACACTTGTTTTTTACCACTTGAGTTTTATTATAGACTACATGTTTCAGAAGTTAAACTTCCATCATTCAGGTCTGTATAATAACTAAAAAATAAAATATAATTTTTTTCTATAAATAAGGAAAGGGGAAAGTTAGGGGAAGGGGTTAGTCAAGGGGCGGAGTTTGAAAACAAAGGAAAAATGGAAAGCAAAGGTGAAGAATTTTGAAACAATATATTATTTAATAAATTATTACTAAACCTAAATTCTAATAATAATTTATTAAATAATATATTGTTTCAAAATTCTTTTACTGCTTTATGTATTCAAACACTTGAAACAATTCAGATTATTTTTCTGAAGTGTTATTGAAGTGTGTTACCCGCGACATTTTAATAAAAATAAATTTTGTGTGACGTCATCTTAATGCCGCTGTCAAAGAAACCCATGAAACATTAAATCGATCATTTTTATTTAAATAACGTTATTAACAGTCATGTCTATTACATTTTTTTTTAATAAATGAAGAATAAAAATTCAATCCCCAGATTCAGTTTTGTACGCAAAAACTGACTTCCGGACTGGTTTAGACCAATAATTTTCTTTACACGTGCTTTTCATATAAAACGATCACTGACTTTTTATCGTTATTTTTAATTAAAAAATACCGCTCGGATGATTTAGAAAACAAAAAGATAATAAAAGTTACATTTTTAAAAATAAATTATGCTTTGGTTTCAGCAGATTCGAGGAAACCTTTTATAAATTTCATCTTCAAAGACGTAAAATTTGTGGTTATGTACATGCGTTTCGATATTCAATAAAATGTGGAAAGGTGTCTTACTTCTCAGTACATCTTACTTCTTAATAAAATACTTATCATCTTCAATGTTATAATTGGTTTAATTCACTGCGGTCCCTTCACAAAGGGCAAAGTTATACGGCTTGGATATTCGTTCAATAATTGATAGGATTACAAACCTGGAGGAAAATTAATTATAATTAACAATACAGATAAAAGATAATTGAAGTAGAGTTAGAGTTTAAGAAATCAAAGAAATTTTATTATTATTTTGTATGTTTTATAGTATGACAGATTAATTTTGAATGAAATCTCTTTGTAACGTATTTTGATAAAAACTATAGGTTATTTATTAACATTTCAGTAAAGTCACCATTTCAGTAAAGTCATCATAATTATTTGAAATAAAAACCATTAAAAGTGAGATAATTGTTAAAAAAAAAACTTTTAATAAGTAAGGTAACTGATATAAATATGTTTTAAAGCATCTTTTATTAGAAAAGCTTTATTGGCAATCATTCGTACTAACCCTAGGCAATTAAGATAATATATTGAATATTTTTAAAGGAATTAACCACGTACCTTCTGTTTGAGAGGCTTTTTTACAGGTAGAAAAAGGGTTAAAGAAAAAATAAAAATAAAAATAAATTCATTAATTTACCCAGGCCGACAGGAAATTAAACTCATAATTTATTCGCATTTATCGGAAATCGAAATCGTAACGCCTATTTTTCAATGCTGCATTTACTGAAATGAGTAGAATCACAATAAAAATAAATGCATTAAACTAAAGTTTTATCACTTCTCAATTATTCATTTGCTAACGAATAAATCGATAGATTATTATATATGTGTGTACATGTATTCAATAAAATATTAGTGCTTTATAATTTTTAAACTCAATTCAAAAATATTTCGTATTGGAAATAGTAAATGCATATTTTTTTATTATTTTAAAGCATTGAATGTAAACACCATAATAATTACTTTAAAAAAATATTTTAAAAATCTCGGGACTTCAGAGTAGATGTTTTGCAAGAAATTTATGAATTAAAAACGGATTGATACTTGGTTAACTATGGAGATGGTTAATCAATATATAGTTTTAATGATTCACTAATTCAATTAAAATTTGATACATTTTTTTAGATTTATTGATTTGGCGGTTAATTTGTAGAACTTCATTTTAATTTATGTATTAATTTTTAATCAAACAGATTTTTTGAGTCTACTAAGTTGTATTTTGTTATAAAACTCATAAATTTATATTCTGACAATTGTTTCGCCTAGTTATGGCATTTTCAAACGAATGTGAAGATTAAATGGACTGACGGTCCTTTGGTAGCTATACAATTCTAGGTGCTTTAGTGATAGTTTTAACATGTGCAGTAATAATTTATGGGGGACAACAAAAGTAAATGGGGGATGTAGGTGCGTACACTTATATTTATTTTATGGGAAAGGAAGAATCTATTGATCTGTGTTTGATTAAAATATAAATACATACATTATTTTGACATGATTTCAGTTGTTTATTTTTCAAAAAGCAAAGATAATAATAGGATAGTAGTAGTCCAAATAAATTTCGATATGCGTTCTGGCACGAAAAATTCTATAAACCGCGTTTTTAGTGGAAATTTCTAAGTTTGACTCTAAAAATCAAAATAAATACGGACTTTATATGGCATGTAAGATAAAAATACTTCAAATTGAAAATAGTGATATAATATAAAGATATCATTAATAATTTTTGAATTTTAAAAGTCTTTTAAATATTTTCGATTTGAATCAAGGAGACAGGAGAATTGTATAAAAAAAGTATATTTTCTTGTGGAAGTGGAAAAGTAGGGGGAAAACTTGCCGAGAGGGACTTGGCATAAACCATCAATCAAAACTTGGAATGTGATATATATTATATTTAATTCAAAGTTTTACATTCCACGTACACACATGTATGTATGTACGTTGTGTAGAAATATGTAAGGTAGGGACGGTGTCGATTAGAAGTAATTATGTAACTTTTATAAAAAGTAATTGAAATTAACTTAGCTGGTAACGTTAAACACAATTTGGAAGGGAGATATACGCAGAGAATTTTGAAGTCAGAGCATTATATTAACGTATAATGTCCATGGCTACCGTACCCGTTACACGTCACAATCTTTATTCAGAGTACCTGTCCCTCAAACTAATTATGTGCGGAGCTCACCTTTGTTTTGTGTGGCTAGTGAGTACAACACATGTTTTAGCCAAGTTGACATTTTCAATTGCGGAAAATATGTGTCGAAAAGTCGAATGGTGAGCATATTGTCCTCTCAGGATCTTTAAAAATTATGCTTCTCTGCATTGTATGTATGTTCCTACTGGAAACAACATCACACACACACACACACCCTCTTACACACATTTTCTCTCATGAATACGTGTTTATTTGCTAGATATACAAAAATTATTTTGTACTTATTTTTATGTTTCTCTGGTTAACTATAATTGGCTTGTATAATGTATATCTTTTAATGTTTTTTTTACATATGTTTCTGTTGTTAACCCATATAAAAATAAAAATAAATAATAATAAAAAATCCTTATGCTTATTATCTGGCATTCATTTTCTTAAATAATCATTTTGTAAACGTACCGTTCACCAAAAATATTTGATAAAAAAATGCCATTCCAAAAATTAGACAGAGGTGCATAAGTTGATTAAATTTAAACGTTAAATTTTAATAACATAACCTTTTTAATTTCGTCTATATGGAATACTGTTATAAACAAAACGATTTATAATTACAAAAATAAAACAAAATGAAAAATGAACATTGAAAAAAAATATAAGACGATAATTTTCATAAAACACAATTCATATGAGACTCCGGATATTCGTTAAATTATTTTTTATATTTTTTTAAATGCTACCCACATTTTCATACTCTTCATTGGATCAAAAAAAGTATAAGCTTAAATATGCTTTGACTGGTCAAAAATGCTGCATGGTTGCTATTTTAACGATTTCCCCTAGTTTGGTGGATTTCAGTTCATTAAGCAGTGATTTTTTGGATTAAACTGCCTTTCAAACTAAGGCTTATTTTCATGAAACAAAATTAACGAGCATAAAAAGTTTTTTGAGGAAAAAATACTTTTGTATTCATAAATATGATACCAACGAACAAATGAACTTGTAATCTCGATGAAAAAAATAATTGAACTCATTTTGTTTATCTCCGTTTGTTTCAGGTTTGCAAGTTTTAAATGGCGGGAGAGTTGATTTCTCGTGTAAGAGACCCAACGACGATATTCCTTTCCTTGTCGTTTGGTACAAAGGAGATGACTCCATTTACAGGTAGGGATTTACTTAATTATATAAACTGTATTATAAAAAATGTCTTGATGACAATGTATATGCTTTTTAGTTTTTTTTTTTAATATGTAAGGAAATTCATTAAAACCAAGATGGTGCCGTATATTTATTTTCAGATATTTATCGTTTATCTCTATTGTATTGCATAAAACTCCCACTAAACTAACAGATCATGTACTAAATTTATTATTTTATTCTAGGGTAGTATATTTTGGAAATTTTGTTAATATTACAAGTGAATTTCAGTTTATTTTTTCATCTACACTGATCATATGCTATACATGTGTGAGAAAGTTTTCAGATTAATATGTTCAATTGATTTACATAGTTACGATGCGAGAGAGACGTCGGAGGGAAAAACAGCCAGTAATTGGTCCCATCGCGAGTCCTTTGGGCAAAGGGCTCAAATAGGGCCATTTGCCTCAGAAATATCCATTGATCCAGTCATTCCGCAAGACTCGGGAGAATATCGATGCCGTGTAGACTTCAGGAATGCCCCAACTCGAAACTTGCGATTCCATATCAACGTAATAGGTAATACTCAAAACAGCTTATTTAATTTATTCGGATGCCAGAACATGTAAATGCTAAATTTGCCTATATAATCACTCACTGCCTCATTTGCCTTTCTAAGGTTGGCTGAGAATTGTTTGTTACATTTAATATTCCTCATAATAGGTTTTACTTTGAATACAATAGAACCGAGCTCCTTACAACGCAAAATCATTTATTTATGATAATTCGCCACCTCACTCCATTTCATCGAGTAATCATATTTTCTGTCTATCTTATTAGCTAGAAAATTCTCTCGGGAGTTCGAATTCTGTGTCCAAAATACTTTAATTGACACTCCTCAACTTCGGTTGGAGGAAATTTCCCCATCGAGGGAGTTCCTTATCACGTAATAATTTATTATATCTAGTTCCGGCGTTCCTATGAGAAATCAAAATTCAACCGCTCGATTTCTCCATCCGAAACGAAAATGTTTTGCTAAGTACTATAAATTATGAAAACGTCTTGAAAATAAACACGTTAAATCTGGAAAACGCTTAAGATCTATCAAAAGTTATAAAAACCACATAATGACGTAAAATAAGGATTTTATCAATTAATTTATTTTTTACCTTGATTCGTAAGGAAGGAATACTACATATCATTTTTGAATTGTAAATTCAAGAAGGCTATCGAACGGACTTTGAGTTTGAAAAAGTTATTGATAATTCAGTTTACTACAGCTACTATGTATATTTATTTATATATGGATGTATAAACTAGTTCTAAGACCTCACTCATTTAGTTATAAAATTAATTAAGATTCATTATCCTGGATATTCATGGAAGGTCACGTTTTTAGTTCCTGCAAGTGAACCCAGAATTTACGATGATCAAGGCAAGGAAGTATTAGGAAAATCCGCTGGACCATATCTCGAAGGAACTGATGTGAGGTTGACATGTATGAGCCAAGGAGGTACGAACTTTTCCTTTTAACTAACTAAAATAATATTTCCAAAGTTTCAACCGTTCTTTTTTCTTAATTGTATACTAGATATCGTTGAATGAGTCACATGTAATAATTAAATAAGCTAACAATATGAATTCATGTACAATTATATATCTTTGCAATGAACTAGAAAATTTGTTTCCTTCTACATTTATATGATTTGGAAAATAAAATGTTTTAAAGACGGAATCTTGTTGAACAAAAATATATTTTAAATCACTGTCCTTACCATACATTTTTTACTTTGTGTATAACCATTTTTTTATTATTTTTATTAAGCAAAATGATTTTAAATTTACAAATTATTAAGTAAACTACAAAGTATTTTTTTTTTAATATAATGTAAACAAAAGTAAAATGTTCCGATTTTGTATTGAAACAAAATTCTACAAAGGGAAACTCTATTCAGTCTGTGAAAACGAAATTATGTTAGTTTAATCTAAAAAAATGTATTGTAAACTTTTTTAATATTTGAGAAAATTAATTAATTTTATGTTTGATTTCAAATAAATCATTATTGAATATATTCAAGTTTACCATTGTAAAATTTGTTCTTATAACATAACTTAATAAAAGGTTTTCGTTAAAAAAAACACGCAAAGAAAGGATAAGAAATTATTTCTCTTACAATTAAATGATGAAAACGTGATAGATATTTACATTGAAAATTATTAACTTTATTTTTTGTTATTAAGTTTGTTGAAAATAATTTGGAAAATATCAGAATAATCCGAATATATTGATATTCAAATACAAGACGACTGTTGGTAGTAGCGTTTAAGATTATGGAATAAAACTAAATGAAGTGTTAATTTATCACATATTCTAAGCTAGTTACGTTTTAGTAATTTGTTAGAGTTTATTTGATTTAATTCCTTTTGGAAATTTAAGAATTTATTTTCCAAAACTATTTTTATTTTAAAAACAATTAACCAGTTGTCTTATGTCCACCCCCCATGGTGTAGTGGTTAACACGCTAGGCTACCATCTTGGAGGTCCCAGGTTTAAATTCCAAGACGGTAAAAATCAATATTTGGGATTTTCAGTCTAATTTTAATTTAATATCACCCTATACTGGTACCTTAAGGACAATGCTAATCACATTTCCTTCGTGTATTTAACGATTAAGATAACACCGGTTCTATACGATGCAATGCATTTTACATAATTGGGTGTGCATAAGGGTTAGAAAGAAATGTTTTATCATAGATTGAATAATGTCAGATAGACCTAAATGCTTTTGAGATATGTGTATGTTCATGACTTCCTATAAGTTGTGTTATTTTCTTTCATAAATTGATTTTGTAGTCACTTTGTGGAAAAATCTATCCACTTTTGATTAAATTTTTACTTAGTTAATACCACTATCTCTTAAAATCTATTGTGATACGTGTCGATGCATTCCGATCTTTTTCAAACACCGTATGTGAAGCTAATTCTAAATTTTAGACTTGAGTCCTTGGGAAGTTGAAGGTTGAAGAGAAGGTAGGAGCTGTTCCTTATTTTTATTTATTTATTTAATTATTATCATATTTGTTTTAGAATTATTTAGAATTAGCTACACATACGGTGTTTCAAAATGATGCGAAATGCATCGAAACACGTGTCAAAATAGATTTGAAGAAAAAGTGGTATTTACTGTGGTTGTATTAGTGGTGGTGGTAGTGGTAGTGGTAAGTAAAACTAAAATTTAAAAAAGTGCTATTTACATTTGAACGGAATTCAAAATTACAAAATGCTTTAAAATAACATCAGTATCAAATCTGAGGCCTGAAGTGCTGTTTACTTTTTACATGCGACGCTTTCAGCAATATAAATTTGCCTAGCTTAATAAGAGTAACGAATGAAAACAAGATTTAATCCCTAAACTAGGTACGCCTCCCCCGAGCCTTCAGTGGTGGCACGATGACCACCCGGTCGGGTCGAGTGACATCACTTCCGCATTTCCCAGGACTAAGGCTAACCAAATAATTATAAGGGATGTGCAGAGGAGAGATTTTGGAAGTGTTTATGAGTGCAGGGTCAATTCGTCCAAACTGGTCCCAGTAATGAGTACATCGGTGTCTCTGGACATGTATCGTAAGTATTTGACTAACTTACTTTAAAAAATTCTCCACATTACCACCTTAAATATTTTTTTAAATCTTTGAAATTAACCCTTATTCATCCTTGCATTCCTTTCCATTAATCTTTATTTTAAATTCTGTCGAAAATCGTTTTTTTTCTTCACATTTGTCCATGGGAACGTATTTCAACGGAGTGTTCTCTATTTTCATCTTTCTTTTACTAATCCATGTAATAATTATTTTGTTTAATCGTTACGTATAATAATCATGGCCTGACGTAACGTCCCCATTTCCTCTTTTCTACAACTTACATTGAACTTTTTTTAACAGAGAAGGACTTGTTTCAGTTACATTAAAACATATATCTTTAAAATATAATTCCATAAAAGAAAACTACAAAAATAAGAAAAAAATCATTTAACGACGGGTTTCTTTTCAAACCCCTCGACACATCTTTTTTTTATTCGTAAAACATGAATAGATGGAAACTGAATATAAGTCCGTAAAGTAGAAGATATTGAATAGAATATGCTTGAGAAGTTTCGTTGTGGATGACAGGTGCATTTATTGTTGCAGTACGTCCTACGTCTCTTATTATTCTCCGAGAAGCGATGCCCTTTTCAAATGGTCGTCGGCACGAAGTAAATTGTTTGGCAGAGGGATCAGTACCCGCCCCTAGTATTGGGTGGTGGCTAGGAGATATACCCTTAACGGACAGTATACAAAAGGTAATAATTTTATTCAAACAAGTTGTTCATTTTGCGTACCTAACTACTAATATTGTTTAATGTAACTGCAGATAGTTGGTAGAATTCCATTTTGAATTGTCGGGTTATGTATCCAAAACAAAACACAGGTATTGGATTGAATTCTACATTTATTGACATGTATATGATACTATGTGACGCGTTTCGTCGTCTTATAAAGACATTATCAAACACTCCAAACTCACTCTGAGTGTTTGATAATGTCTTTATAAGATGAAACGCGTCACATGTAATCAGATATATGTTCATAAAAGTAGAATTCAATCCAATAACCGTGTTTAATTTTGGATATATTACCCAACAATACTTATATTGTATGGCGAAAGCGAATATTTTGAGCTAATGAAAATGCGACTTATATTGAAACCAAATGTTGTAGCAGAAATATGATAAAAACTGCTAATATTTTTTTGATTTGTGCCTGTAATTCATTTCCCATGAGATCTTTAATAATGATTTGAACAACCCACTGTTAATTTTATCACACGAGTATTTTTCTCAGCGTTGAAGGCTCATTTTTATATTTTTAAATACTGGTGTTCACATTTATTACATTTGATTTATTTTTGCCTATGGCGTTAATTTATTTTCCGCTTTTGCATTATGTAATTCAAAACCATTAATATTATTTATGTTCACTTAGAAATATTTTTTTCATAGGACTCGCCCGAAGGAAATTCTTCTACTTCAACTTTGATATTCACCCCGCGAATTATAGACAATGGAAAAGTTTTGACTTGTCGCGCCAAAAATATGTACATAGAGGAAGACCAGTACATGGAGACCGTAATTCATTTAGACGTGCATTGTAAGTTTCTGGAATATTATGAACTTGTCATGAAAATATTCATTATCAAATAGCGGGCTGAAATTCGCAAAAGTTCAGATTACGTTTGACATTTTCGAGAATGAAAAATCATGTAAAAAAATATAAAGCAGCTTGATTTTTTTATCAAGAAGTAAACTATAACACATTCAGATTCTCCCTTGAGTCTTTATTGCGGAAAATGATAAACCAGTATTTATTTCGCATTCATAAAACTTGGTTGTTACACCATTTTTCGCAAGGAACTCTGTGATTTTCACCCATTCATAAACGAGTTTTTAAATGATTTAAGAAACGGTCTCATTAAAAAGGAATTGACTTATTTCTAGATGCTCCAATGCTCCACCTTACATTAGGAATGAACATGAATCCAATCGATATTGAAGAAGGCGATGATGTATATTTTGAATGCCAAATTGTCTCAAATCCTGCCTCGTATAAGGTCGTTTGGAAACATAACGTAAGATATTATTTAGGCTTGCACACTCCATTTGAAGGTTTGTACAAAAGATCTTTTTATAACTATGTATGCATATTTCAGAATCAAATTCTACAACATAGTTCTCGTATGGGAATTATCACCAGCAATACGCATTTGGCTTTACAAGCAGTTTCGAAATCCCAAGCCGGTAATTACACCTGTATTGCTTCTAATGTTGAAGGAGATGGTGTATCAAACAGCGTGGATCTCAAAGTCATGTGTACGTATAATATGTTTGATACACAATGAAATACTTGTATTGATGTAAGCTTTATGCTTTAAAACATGTTTTCCTTTAGATAAACCGATATGCAAGGAAAATCAAAAGAAACTATACGGTCTTGCCAAAGGAGAAAAAGCTCCCATCAGTTGCTCCGTAGATTCTTTCCCCGCTCCAACAAGCTTTCGATGGGCTTTCAATAACACTGCTAACACAAGAGATCTAATCGAGGTACGTTATCTCAAATGTGGTTAATATATATAAAGATATATTATGTATATACATATTATATATATATATATATTGTATATATATATATATATATATATATATATATATATATATATATATATATATATATATATATATATATATATATATATATATATATATATATATATATATATATATATATATATATATATATATATATATATATGTATATATATATATATGTATGTATAATATGTAAATAAACACATGTGTTTATTTAGAAACTTAATTTGAACGATAAATTGTCTATCTTCATCTGGGTTTATAACTTATTTAATTACATACAATCGATTAATCGATTTTAAAAAACATTAAATACATTATTTAAAATTTAACATTATTATAAAATAAATCAATTGTGTAAAAAAAAATGCGCTTGAAGGTAAAACTACACTCTTTTTACTCTCTCTCTTTTCCATTCATCCCAGTTGGATATATAAATATACATTACGGATTACACCAACATTATTTATTTTCCATATATTAGTTATAAAACACTTCAAAGCGTACCGTAGCATAGTGACCGGTTCATCATTCACACATTCAAATTTTTATTTTATCATTTGTTAATTAAATAGTGCATCGGATACTAAAATTGATATTTGTAAGTATTTTGGTTAATAAAGATTTTAATAATTACAAAAAACAATTGCTTAGATGTAAAGCAATAAGATACACTTCTTCATACTCTTATCTGCACCCCCATAAACGCAGTGTTATCTTGATCGCCAACACATCAAGGAAAGGTGATCAGCCTTCCGCGCCAGGTACCAGTCCAGGGTAACATTGAATGAATATTAGAGTAAAAATATCACTAATATTTATTTGACCCCCCCTGGGAATCGAACCCGGGACCTTCAGAACGGTAGCCGAGAGTGCTGACAATACACTACGGAGGCGGACATGAGATATTAAATATCGTACATGACGCTGATTAAAACGAATTTATTTTAAATTAGAAGCACGCGTAAATCACGGTTCTGAATATAAAACATGAAATAAAAGAGTTTCCACTCAATAAAAAGCTTCTTTCCATCTCACCAATAGATGTCTCTAGTGAAGTTCTAGTGATTCAAGAACGATGTTTCGAAATTGGTTCATATATGTAGAACTTCATTGTTGTCAATAATGGGTAGAATTAGTGAATGTTACACGTGTGTAAAGTGATCACTTAAACCAGCCTATGACGGTCGTCAGCCCCGTAAATGCCCAGACTTTCATATTCTTCTTCATCTTTGACGATATGTCAAAAAATAACATGAAAAATAAATTTTAATTGGAGATCTTCCAGATTTGTGCAAACAAGTATTTGGACACAATCAAATTTGTAAATAAAAAATAAATAAAGGTATCTTATATTATAAATCATAAAAAAAAATAAATAAAGGTATCTTATCTTATATATCTTATAAATAAGGTTTCTTATCCGCACCCCCATGGTGCATAGATTACGTTTATAGATTATAGATTATAGCATAGATTAAGTGATGTGGTCACTTAAACTACCAACGACAAGTGATAGCCTTGTTGATGTGCAGAAAATAAAATTGTCCATTATCTTTGTTCCAAGAATCAAAATCGCAATCATGGTAAAGAAAAAACAATAAAAATAATTAAAAAGTCTAGAATAAGTAATGAGAGATATTAATATAATAATTAAAAATTAATTTAAATTATAAAATGAATGAACACATTTTCTCATTCTAAATTTGATGTTTTTTTCTAAATATGGTAAAATTAAAAAAGGTTGCTATAAAAAGTTTTTATTCACAACGATAGTATTTTGGGAGTAATTTTCCAATTCAGGAGATTTTTCAATTAAAAAAATACACTTGGGTATCATTTTTAATATAAAAATAATTTGCACGAGGTAAAAATGATGAAGTGATTGCACTATTGTTTTTTCCTACACGGTTTCAGAAATAATTTTATTGTAATATAGCGCCTACGCATATGCAAATTAATCTCATTCGTGTATCATTCGCGAAGCTATTGTCAGTCGTATGGTCATTTCTTACTTACAAATAAGCTTTTGAAACCATTTTATTTCTTTCTGAAAAAGCACCTCAATTTTATCCAAAAATAAATTCCACAAAGGAATTATAAAAAAAGAGATTTTTAAATGCCTATGAAATACAAACATATTCAAAATTTCATAATTTAATTTATTATTAGATTAAAACCAATATTTTTAGCTTTTCCACTTTTTTATTTGACCAGCGACCGGGTTTCGTCGTTACCGACATCATCACCAGTCTGATGATGTCGGTAACGACGAAACCCGGTCGCTGGTCAAATAAAAAAGTGGAAAAGCTAAAAATATTGGTTTTAATCTAATAATAAATTAAAAATGCAATTCCATCACGAAGTGTCAGTGGATAATATAAATCTATTATTTCATAATTTGCCTAGGTCTCAGCGGCCCGCCATTAAAATAAGTTGTCTTACAGTGGATTTGAACCTAGTTATACTGTCTCGGAGATCGCAATATTAACCACTGGACCACGAACCGAGAATTTTTAAATGATAATTTTTTTTATCTTGGCTTATTTACAAGCTTTTGTAAAAAAAAATAACTTTTAAAGGTGCCGTGGTGCAGTTGCGTGGACGCTCGACAGCGCAACTGCTATAGTGGGTTTGATTCACGCCAAGAAATATTTATTTTCAATTGGTCTGAGTGTTTTGATGTATTTTTCATATTGACCTTCCCTTTCTTTACTATTCTACCTGCAGACAAGCATCTGAAAGTAGAAGCTTTGCGGGTTATTCCTTCAACAACAAAAAAAACATATTTGAGTTCGTATTCTGCGTATATTATCTGACATAAAACGAGACTACTAGCAATGTAGAGTTACAAAGCGCAATTAATAAAAAACTGTGTGAAAATAGACGATTGAGATGTTTTTTTATGTTTATGATCGTAGATATACGATGTCCACAAAGATTACATTTGAAAATCAGCGGATTGAACAATCGATCAACAATCGTTATTAGTATTAAATGTGTGGTTTTATTGCAGCCCTCGTACGAGGAACGGGATTCCGAGTTTACATCTATATTAAATTACACCCCTATGTCAGAGTTGGACTATGGCACAATCCTTTGTTGGGTCACTAATATTCCTGGACCGCAGAAAGATCCTTGTGTGTTCCATATAATACCGGGGGGAAAACCTGACCCTCCGTACAATTGTACCCTTCTGAACCAGACAACTGAATTGGAACTGATGATATATGTCGAATGTGATGAAGGTACAACTGAAAATCTTTCATACATTGTGTAAAAAATATTTGTGTTAGTAAATATCACACGAGCCTACTTTCAGTCTTTAATTGGCACTCGAGTCTTAATTTGATACTTTTACGTTAATTATGTTTCAAGACCACATTTTGGTCAAAATAAATTTTTCATACGTGAATTTAAACTCTCATATTTGAAGTAGACTGAGGGCGTTTGGAATTTACTGAAACATTTATTTATTGTGTAAGTTTATAACCAATGCCATTATCTGCTGCGATGTGTGTTAATTTTTAAAAATAAAATTTAGGTTCGACTATTATCAACACTTAAATTTATGTTAATATGAGGTACATCGTAAGAAAAATGTAAATGCGACACTGTAACATGTAAATATATTTAAATATATATTTTTTTTATTTCTTTTTTAAATTTTTATACAATGGTTTTAATTTATATACTAATAAGTTGTATGGATTTTAAAAAAATGCTTAAAGTAAATACATTTTTTGTTAAAAGTATAGTGTTTTTTTCAACAAATTTATTATAAATATACAAATATATATATATATATATATATATATATATATATATTTATATATTTAAATATATATATATATATATATATATATATATATATATATATATATATATATAATATATATTAATATATATATATATATATATATATATATATATATATATATATATATATATATATATATATATATATATATATATATATATATATATACATAAATAAGTAGGTAAATATTTATATTTTTTATGTGTTTTTTAATAATTTTGTATTAAGGTATCAATTTATATACTAATATACTCTATCTTTTTTTTTTAATTGTTGGAATCAATTGTAATATAATTTTCCTATTTTAAAAATAAAATTGTTTAATAGTGTTTTTTTATCAAATTTATTTGTTAAATTACAAGTCCTAACAAATAAATGAAAAAGCTTTATTTTTCGGAAATGTTCGATCAACCTATGTTCACACCGAGTTCCAATCTTCACTTTATTCGAAATACTAGCATAATGGAACAATCAAATTGATAACGTAAATATTTATCTGCGTTCTTACAAGCGCTCGAGGGCTTGGAAGTAAATCAAACAATAAAGTTGTCGGATTTTCTATGGTCTTTTTAAACACTTTTCTAAGAACCAAAGCAAATAAATTATAGGGGCGATGATGGCGACATTTGTTTTATTAAGTGAATATTTAAATGAGAAACCTTTATAAAATGGCATTTTACGAAGCACATAATTTATTATTATTTTTTAAATTGTCACCACAGCGATATCTTTTAAATTTATGAATTTCGGAAGTATGTTTGTTTATTTTGCTTTTAAGATTGTAAAATGATTTTTTTTAAACAACAAACTTTAATTGTTGGTTTCTTTTGAAATATAGAAATTGAACACTATGATGGTCACGTGATTTTTTTTTCATTCCGTAGGTTTTGATGGTGGTCAGGAACAAATATTCGTCATGGAGGTATACGATCAATCTGCCAAATTGGAAGCCAATATCACTTCCATGGAACCACGTTTCCAAGCAAAAGGCCTAAAGACTAGTTCGGATCACTATTTGGAAATATTTGCTGCTAATAAAAGAGGCCGTAGTGAAAAAGCAAACCTTGAAATAGTTTCACTGAAAACTATCGATTTTCATACTAGTAAGTATTTTGTCTATCTTTATTCCAATAAACTCTGATAATTTCCTGTAATCATTAAAAGGTACTTTTGTACTTTATCCTGTAAATTGTATGTTTATATTCTAGACTTATTTTAATAACAATAACAGTACCAAGTTTTGATTTACGGTTTCGCCGTAATTTAAGACTTGGTACTGATATTTTCAATATAAAATAACAAAATTGTAAATGTAAATTAAATATGAATTATGTACATTAATTTTGTACAGTTTCGGCGTTTAAAACCTACGTCAATCAGCAATTTCAATAAATGTAGAATTAAAACTTTACGGTGGGGCTTTTTTCTTCTTAAAATAGACTTCTGAAAATAGAAGTAAAGTTTAAAATATCTTCACTACATGGTTAATGCGTTAACCCTTTTGAATAATTTCATAAAGAGTATTTCATATATTATATAAAGGGTCCGCCAAATAACTTTTTTTTTTTGAAAATGCTATAAAAAACATCGAGTGTAGCTTCGGCTGTGTGGCACGTAGCGCCGTCCTGTTGAAACCAAATGTTGCCAATATCCTCCTCTTCAATTTTTGTGAACAAAAATCCGTTCAACATGGCCCGATAACGATCGCCATTGACTGTAACGGCCACTCCTTGCTCATTTTCAAAGAAAAATGGCCCAATTATGCCTCTGGACCAAAATCCGCACCAAACAGTGACTCGTTTTGGGTGTACCGGCTTTTCAATGTATGCGTGCGGGTTTTCTGTGCCCCAAATACGACAATTTTGCTTGTTTACATACCCGCCAAGATCAAAATGAGCTTCATCCGAAAAGATGATTTTTTTGGCAAAATCGGCATCTTCTGTAAGTCGATCGCAGGCCCACTCAGCGAAGCGAAAACGCATTGGATGGTCAGTTGGCTTCAACTCCTGAACCAATTGGACTTTGTATGGCGTCATACTAAGGTCTTTATGCAAAATTCGTCTCAATGATGTCTCCGAAATGTTCAATTGTTGAGAACGACGGTGAATTGATGTTGATGGCGCTTCACGCACACTTTCTGCCACAACATCGATATTCTCGGGTGTACGCACTGTTTTTGGCTTTTCACGCTTTGGTTTATCGATGAGGATGCCAGTTTCTTTCACTTTTTTCACAAGATAACGAACATACGGAGCTGACGGTGCTTCTCTTCTTCCAAAAACCGTACGCAATTTTCGCACACATTCTGCAACATTACCATGATTTTCAAAGTAATGTCGCAATATTTCTCAGCGTTGTTCAAGCGTATACACAACCATATTCGCTCAGCGGAAGGATAAAACTAATTATCTGTCAAATCAGACTTGAGCTAAGTGTTACCATTCACGAAATAAGCACTAGTTAAAAAAAAAAACTTTAGATGGCGGACCCTATATATTCAGCAGTAATTTATAATCACGCAACGATTATGCTTTGCTAATTACACTATGGCAATGAAAATTAACAAAGGGATTTGTAATATTTTTTTTATGTAAAGCATGCGGCGCTGCATAGTACCTACTAGTCTCGCACTGTCATATTTAATATTTTGATTTGAATTATTAAAACTGTTAAATTATTTCATTTTTAATATACCCAAACTGTACTCATTGTATAGATCCTAGAGGTGAAATAAATTATAAAGCAATGCTTTGCCTCCTATACTAAAAAAAACAAAATACGATATTCGTAAAGTAAAGCCTCGATATAACGGATCCCTATTTAATAAACTTTGGAATTAACGGATAAAAAAATCTTCAATAGTAAAATAAAAAAAAATTAAAACCTCCAGTTAAAATTATATTCGTACATGTTGAAACTCAAGTGTCGGCAAATGTAAACAATTTAATGATAATTTAAAAATAAGGATTACCGAAAGTAAAAGCGTCGATATCAAACAGCAACGTCACTTCACAACGAGAATTTGGAATTTTGTTTGTGTTTTTTTTTACTTTTATCTAAATACACTGTTAATAATTTCCAAATTTTATGTTTTTTTAATAACGGACTTTCGGCTTTAACGGACACCCCCACCCCTCAATTAGTCCATTATATCGAGGTTATACTGTATTTCCTTACCAACTCAAAATGTGACTTTACCTTATTACATAATTAAAAGGCTTTTTTTTCTTTTTGAAATAAGATATCAGCGAGATAATTATTTTCTAGGGCTCACGGCTAAGCCATTTGACTACAAACTTGTTATCGGAATCCTGATCGGGGTATTCATTACGACTGGAATACTAGCTTCGGTGGTCATACTGGCCATGAAGTCGAGCAAGAAAGGACGAGAAACGGAAGAGGAATTCTCGCCCCCTCCACAGCCCAACAAGGAGAAGGGGTCCTTGCCTCGCCCGGGCAGTGAAACGGAAAGTGTATATGGAGACAAAAATCCAGACGTTATTAGATTCAACAAAGGTAGGCTTATATTCTTAAACGGCTCCGATAACTACTTTATGAACTTCATTGATCCATGAAATTAATAAATATTAAAGAAAAAAAATTCAGTAGTTACTTTTAAAAAAATGTATTAACTGTATTTTTTGAAAACGAAATTTTTTTAGTTACGTTATACTTTTTTACGTTAATTTTTTTCCTTTCTATGTAGAATGTGTGTGTGTTAATAAATTAATGTCATTATATATCTTCTTTCCTTATCCGCACCCAATGGTGCATGGGGCACTGCCTCGTGTTATCTTGATCGTTACATACATGAAGGCAAGGTGATCACTCTTGCGCTTCAGGTACCAGTTCAGAGAAATATTAAATCAATTTTACAGTGTAAAATCACTGTTATTTTTTTCAACCCCTCCCCCTCTGAGAATCATAGATTATTGTGATCATTATTTGGATCCGCCTCCATAGTGTAATGTGTTCGATTGCCAGTTGAAGTCAAGTAAAGATTAGTGATATTTCACTGTAATATTTATTCAATATTACTCTGGACCCGTACATGAAGTGAAGGGCCGAGCAACTTTCTATGATATGTCAACGATCAAGATAACACTGCGTTTATATAATGCAGTGCCCTATGCATCATCGGGTACGGATAAGGGTTTGAAAAAAATAATAACAAAAAACAAATTATTTAGACTTTTCAAACACAACAACTTCATCTTTAATTTTCCAAGATAATCCTTTTTTGGGGTTGTCTGACAGACGGAAGTTTATAAAATTCAAAACATTTTTTTTTTATCTTAAAAAGGATTGTTTACTTTGTGGCATGTTAATATAATACTCTAAAGTGGTATTACACAAAGTGAACGATGAATGATAAGGATAGAGTTTAATATACATATGTTAATGATAAATATGACATAAAATGGACTTTTCTTGTATTTTATTTTATTTTTTAAATTTTTTTTAAGAAACAAACTAAACATACATACTTTTATGTATTACTGATTTTATAATTTATAAGATGGATAAGTATCGTGTCAGATTGCGGTCCCGTGATTAGTGTCGTAGACTTTTGATTCAGAATTTCTGCGTTCGAACCCACTCTACCACAATTTGATACCTATTTCTAATAATGAGCCGCTTAGGCTCACAGAAATAGTATGAAATTGAAGTATTTTTGTAAATAATAAAAAGACAAATATTTCTATAATATTTATATAATTTCTATAATTTTTATTTGAAGCATTAACTTTGTGATTTTCCATTTTAAAATTAAAAGGTAACTTTGTTTTAAAATCACGATTACATTTTTTTTATAACTTAATTATAATGTCTTCCGGTTTTGAAGCTAACCGATTCTTTATCAAGAATTGATAAAAAAGCGGATAGCTTCGAATCCGGTAGACATTATAATTAAGTTATAATAAAATATTTATACTGATTTTAAAATAAAGTTACATTTTAATTACAAATATTTCTATATTATTTTGAGAAATAAAAAGACTTTGTGTTTTGATCCACTCACATTTTTATTAACCAAATAGTTTCGGCAACAACCTGTTGCCCTCTTTAGGGTTAATAAAAATGTGAGTGGATCAAAACACACAGTCTTTTTATTTCTCAAAATGATATTTCAATATGATTTACAAAGTTAATGCTTTCATTATTCAAAACACAAATATTTCTCTTTTATGTAATTTAAAAAATCTTTTTAAAAAATCCATTGATTTTCTTTGACATTTTTTATTGTTTTATTTTTTCTAATTTGTTTTATTTTTTCTTCATTTCATTAATTTACGGACGGTTCGTGTATTCTTCGGACTCGCTTGGCATGTTCGGTTGCACCAGGCACATTTCACCGTGAACCTGGTTTTCCAGAATCAGACTACCAGGCCGACAGCGTGGTGGTGGGGACTGACCTCGAAGAGTGGCACCTCCCCCCTCCCCTGCCCATCAAGTCGCTCCCGCCCGCGTCGTCCAACATCTGCGGATACAACGTAAGTTTAAAATGATAATATATTATTTTCTCGTTATTATTAATATTTAAAGCATTTACTTTGTTTATTGTAACTGCAGACAGTTGGTAGAATTCCATTTTAAATTGTTGGGTAATATATCCAAAATTAAACAAGGTTATTGGATTGAATGCTACTTTTATTTTCATATATCGTAGTCATACAGGAGAAAGTGACCAAGTGCATTGTTTTACAATAACGTGATCATTGACTATTTGATATCTTCCTAGCTCAATATTGCCCTGAAAAAATCCCAAAGGATTTTAAACTTGGAAGTATAATATGTATATTGACTAGTTAAAAATGACTAACTGCATTGGTGTTTATTCTCTTACCAGGCAATAGTGACTTAAATAGCCCTCCTGAACATTTTACGTTTTCGTAGTTGGTCACTTTCTCTTGTATTATGTGATAATATGTGACGCGTTTCGTCTTATTAAGATATTATCAAACACGTGTTGGACAAAGTCTTAATAAGATGAAACGCGTCACATATTATCATATATTGTATATGTAAATAAAGTAGAATTCAATACAATAACCTTGTTGAATTTTGGATATATTACCCTACAATTTACTTTGTGCTTAATCTTGTTATTTTTCTTCTTCTTCTTCTTGGTGTAGGCCTTGTGGCCTATTTTTAAGAGGGATTAGCTTCCTGTGCTTAATCATTATTACTTATATAAACTTTTTTTTACAAAAAAGGTTTTATATAATAAAATAACAACTATTTAACTTTTTTCGCGTGTATTTTATCTGACCAGAAACCGGTTTTCGTCGTGACCGTCGGTTACAAAGAAACCCGGTTGCTGGTGAATAAAAAATGTGAAAAAAATTATATACTTGTTTTTTTATTATTTAAAATGCAGTTTCACCAAGAAATTATAGAACATAGCGTAAATCTAAATTTTATTTTAATTTTAATCCGTGTTGGAAAAAAGAGGGATAATCTAGTGTGAGCCAATCAGGAACTTTTCAGCATTTGCTTATTACTGGTAGGAAATCACTTCAAATTCCAAGGGAGAAGGCAGACTGTTGACTTTTATTAACAAACCTTCCGTTTCACTAGAAGAAGATTCGGTATTTTGTATCCTGGCTTGGTTTATGGTACCAATGTCCTTCATTTTTGTTAATCACGTACGATACCACCTGTCTATTAGGGTTGTTCAATAAGTGACGGGAAAAAAAGAAAAAAAGTGTAAATAAATTAAAATACTAAAATACTTTCTTGTCATGCAGAATCAGGGGCTGCACTGCGGAGATCTGCGCATAAAGCATCCCCAGTACGATTATCTGACGGAGACGCAGAACGGGCAGTCCATCACGCCGCCCATGTACGGCCACATGGACTACGCCGGAGGGCTGGACTCGGCCGTGTCCATCCGACCCATCAGGGAGGTGGTCACCGTACGCACGCCTCTCATGTTCAACCAGCAACAAGAAAGCTGCGTCTAAGCCACTCTAGCTTATCTACAGCCGTGGCGGGAAATTGTTTCAAACCCTTCGCGATACCTTACCCCCAATATAGGCGTTGCCATATCGCTCACTCCTTTCAAGAACGTCATAAATCAAAAAAACTTGATTTTTCAGGAGAAAGTTTTTAAAGTTTAAAAATATAAAACAATGTATTAAAAATAAATATCAAGCCACTTATTCAACTTTTTACTGTGCAACAGACCTTTTGGTAGAACCTGAAGTTTTTTTTTTCCATTTGAAAAATAATTGATTTATTTAAAAAAAATAATTGAAATATACCTTTTCTTCAAAAATGCAAATACAACACATTCTGCCCTATAGCGGGTAAATATTAAGTTAAAGATATGCCTCATTTGATGGGATATAATACAGTTTTGGGCATTCCGAAAACATGCACAACTGTAAATTGACGATTTTTGATTTATGACGTTCTTGATAGGAGTGAGCGATATCACAAAGACACGAATGATTTGTTTTATCTTCTCTCGGGATTTTGAAATATTCATTTTAAATACTAGCTTTTCAACTTACATTTGATGTAAAACATATTTTGAAATTGAAATAGATTTACGCAATTTCATATGGATTTACAATATATGTACATATGTTTATTATAAAGTCAACAAGCATAGTCAAATTATGTATTCAAATATCAATACCTTTTTACGAAAGACGGGGTTCCTTCGAGGACGTACATACGTATACAGTACCTTCATCCAGTTTTAAAGGATCGGAAAATGAGAAAGACAAAGATGATCAATATCAATTTTTATAACAAAGGCTTAAATAAAACGTCTTGAACGTCAATGAAATAACTCCATCTCAAATGTGTGTCTCGTAAGATTCGTGTATTTTTTTTTCATGAAAAATTTCATGGCCCTGTCTTTATCTATTCATTTGTTTCAACACCCCATCCGTGAATTTTTATTTTACGTTGGTAACAAGCAGTAAGCACTGGATGGTAAATTTATATCAAAATGGCATGACGTCGTGCTGCAATTCTGACCTTATAAATGTATTTTTTTGTTTTTTTCTTAAGATGTGAAATATCAGTGTTGTATGCACCCGACATTTTGGTGGCTAAAAATGCTTATCGATAAAAAGAGTCTTCGTCTATTCCCAAAATTGTTTTGCCGTTTCCTCTTCAACAAAATTTTGAAAATCTTTGATTTGGGCAACTCTTAGTTTTATTATTTATTGATTCGGCATTAACTTTGTGGAATGACATGATTATTTTATTAAAATTAAACACTTGAATATACCACTTTAATGAGTTTTATTTTTATTTACGACTAGTTTCGAAAACGACAGATGTTTTCATCTTCTGGTACAAATTAAAATTAACTTGTTTGTTTTAATTTGTACCAGAAGATGAAAACATCTGTCGTTTTTGAAACTAGTCGTAAATAAAAATAAATTTCATTAAAGTGATATATTCAAGTGTTTAATTATAATAAAATAACTCTTAGTTTTATTCGGAATCATCAAAATGTAACAAAATTTCATATTCAGTAATAGCCCTGGTGATTATGTGTGTTGGATCCATACCGCACAGCATCACAATTCTTCGGATCATCAATACAATATTGTTTTGAAAAAAGTGATTTTTAAGATTTATTGCTCACGAATCAACTAGCAGGCTACTATTTTTGACAAGACGTTTTGCTATGGCAAAAAATGTGTTACAAAATCACTTCACCTTATGTTAACTTTATCACTGCTGATTATTTCTATTTTCAAACCATCGTTATACAAAGACAAGGTCATCTTAAGCTGCCGACATTTCTCTTAAAATATTTTTAGTATTAAAAAAAAATACATATAATAAATTATCCCATTGAAGTCAATTTGAAACTTTTTTGTTTTGAATATGTTTTGAATATTGAAAGCATTAACTTTGTGGATCATCTTGATATATTATTTCGAGAAATAAAAATACTTTGTGTTTTGATCCACTCACATTTTTATTAACCAACTAGTAATAAATGTAACCCTGAAGAGGGCAACAGGTTGTTGCCGAAACTAGTTGGTTAATAAAAATGTGAGTGGATCAGAACACAAAGTATTTTTATTTCTCGAAATAATGTATGAAACTTTTTTTTTTAAATATGCCTTTTTCTTTGTTTGATTTGACGATAACTACAGAAAAGAGAAATGAAGGTTAAAAAAAGAAATAGAATTGTTATATTATCTCATTACGCGAACGTAAAAAAATATCAGCCACGTATGTAACATGTGTAACTGGGTGTTTTTGATGTTTATAATCCGAGCTTAACAGACAAATAGTACGTAAGAGAATATAAATATTAATGTGTCATTAAAGAAACAATTTTTCGTCTATCTAATTGTAAATTAAATGTACTAGATAAATGTTTACCCGCAGATATTCCATTGATACAAAATACTCTAATTATGTTGATATTATGATGTAAACAAAATATACCTTGTGACCCGATTGGTTTTGTAATCGGACTCAAAGGCATATGTTTTATATTAGGTACTCGTTATGTAAAAAAAGAATAAACATTATCCAGTGAATGTTAAATGTATTAAAATGTTATAAATATACGGTAAATTTTAAGGAGATTAGAATAATAATAAAAAGAGGATATTTCTTAATTGAAGTCAAGCAAAATCTTGAACAGATAGTGTTATATTATGAATTACATGTAAGTTTACATGTATGTATGTAGATAGAAATAATATTAATCATATAATATTGATATTGACGTTTTAGCAGAAATTAAAAATTGATGGGTATGTATTTAATTGTAATATTTCATAAAAAAATTATTTGATAATCCTAAAACCCTATTTTCTTACTTTACAACCATATTATGTACAATTATTTTATTAAGGCGTTTGTTTGAAAATATGTGTAACATATCATTTAAAATGACATATATTAAATAAAAATAACTTATTATTAAATTATCGTGTTTTCTTATAACCTTTCTACAATGATAATATGTATTTCACTAAGTAACACTAAAAATATGGATATGGAGTGGGTATTGCAAAAACGACCTTGGATCATTTTGGAAATTTGTTCTTAAAAAAACAGGAATGTCAGTCAGATGTTATGGCCAGAACTACAACCAAATACTACTAGTTTCAAAAACTTGCTAATCATGGAATATTATTTACCGATTACTAGTTGTATAATACAACCAAAGATTTTCAAATAAAAGGAATGAGAGAATACTCTCACAAAAAGGCTCCATTTTTTTTTATTTATCGTTTTATTTTTTTTCTTCCGAAATATGCAAGTCAACAAAAAAATTCGTGAATTCCAACAAACCCTTTGATCTTGTTTTTTTTTCTAAAAACTGATCAAATGCGAACATATCGCTTTATACACCAGTAAATAATTTCTTCATTCCACAAAAAGTATCAATCGCTAGCAACCGGCGTGTTCGGGGGGATGAACTCACCCCTGTCGCATTTTCATTTCTTACGAGGATTTCACAGAGAAACGAAAATCCAGTAAGTACCAGATCAAATCTAAGACTTCGTCACGAGGTGATGGAAGTTCTTTTGATCTATCCTTACTAACTTTAGCACGATTTTTTCTTCGGAATTTTCCGTGAAAATGAAACTAATTCCCATAAATTTTAAATCGGACAAAATTTTTCTCGAACAGCGAAACGATGGTGTCAATGACCTCGTCGACCTAAGCGTGCACGTGCATATATGCCCATGTCGATGGCAAAATAATAATTAAAAAAACCAACGAGGATGAGAACACACTTCACTTACGTGCATATTGCAAGCGATTAACGCTCTTGTGGCAGCCAAAAAAATACTCATCCGTTTGAAAGTACTCAACATCCATTATCATTTTTCGTCGTGTATGAGCTTTTAACAATTCGGATTCGTTTTTTACAGATTTTTTTTTACGAAATTCACAGAACAGAAATACTTATTTACGTACTCATTTATAGTTTTAAAATCATAAAACAATAGATACAAATAAAAAATACAAATATACGACACAAGAGATGATAAAATTGTTTATTTGTGTATTTTTCGCAAAGTTTACTAAATAAAAAGCCTAGATAAAAAAAGTTTATTTTTAGTAAAAAACACAAAGGCATTTTTTGTAATATCTTTAAACGCTTTCTATTAGCTTAGTTTATTTAAAATAGTCTTAACAAAAGGAATCAAATGTTTTGTTTAAATATATATCTACAAAAGACAAAAAATACTTGAAAAGGCATAATTTTATAATGCATAAATTATAGTTTCTCATATAAATTGGCCATGGAAGTGACGTTATAATTGTTCTGAATGAATACGTACATATGTTGGGGGTGGATTAAAATGAAAAGCGAGGTTCTATTCACCGTTTATAATGCTGAAAGGCTCTACCTCTGCTTTGTTAGGAGTAAGGTACCTTATGTTTACACATCAAACTATTGAATATACATTTTCCCAGTTAATTCAGATGTTTCAAGTCCATCATCATCAACACTGATAGAATAGAAAACGGATATCTGAAAAAGATGCCAAAGAAAAATATCCTTTGATTTTTTTTAAACTGGCAGATTGAAAACGAATTAATTTTAGACTGTAACCGAAAAGCAATTAGCATGGAAAGCTGGAACAAGGCTTTTACTTGAAATTGAAGCAATGAAATTTTGTTAATTTATATAAATACTCGTTTATACACACATTGTTTATATATATATATATATATATATATATATATATATATATATATATATATATATATATATATATATATATATATATATATATATATATATATATATATATATATATATATAAATATATATAAATATATATATATATATATATATATATATATATACATATATATATATATATATATATATATATATATATATATATATATATATATAATATATAAATATATATATATATATATATAAATATATATATATATATATATATATATATATATATATATACATATATATATATATGTATATATATATATATATATATATATATATATATATATATATATATATATATATATATATATATATAAATATATATATATATATATATATATATATATATATATATATATATATATATATATATATATATATATATATATATATATATATATGTATATATATATTTATATATATATATATATATATATATATATATATATATATATATATATATATATATATATATATATATATATATATATATATATATATATAAATTTATATAAATATGTATTTAAAATTAATTTTATTTTTTATTTAAGTTATTATTGAATTGGTAATAAAAAAGTAACACAAGGGGAAAATAATCAGGTAAGAAGTTGAGAGAGGAGAGATAGGGGAACCAAGGAAGAGGTGATACAGAGGAACAGGCAATGTCCAAGGAGAGATAGTAAGTTTGTTCATAACAAAATAAGCTGGGTTGTTTTTATTAAAATCGATTTCTCGAGGAACACAGATATTTAAATGTTCTAAATTGTCCTTAAATAGCACTATAAATTATCATTTCATTCTGATTAGTCTAACTGCTTCCGAATTGATGTCTAATAATTTTTCTTTAGCACTTGATATTAATGACAATATATTACATTACTTTTTGACATCTCATCAAAGATGAAGAAGAATATGGAAGTCTGGGCATTTACGGGGCTTACGACCGTCATAGGCTGGTTTGAGTGATCACCTTACACACGTGTAACATTCACCAATTCTACCCATTACTGACAACCACGCTACTCAAATTCTTGGAAGTTCTATATACATGAACCAATTTAGAAACCTTGTTCATGAATCTAGGTTTGGATCTCACATACTAATATAAGAGTTTCTGCTTAATAAAAAGCTTCTTTACATCTCACCAATAGATGTCTCTAGTGAAGTTCTAGAGATTCATGAACAAGGTTTCTAAATTGGTTCATGTATATAGAACTTCCAAGAATTTGAGTAGCGTGGTTGTCAGTAATGGGTAGAATTGGTGAATGTTACACGTGTGTAAGGTGATCACTCAAACCAGCCTATGACGGTCGTAAGCCCCGTAAATGCCCAGACTTCCATATTCTTCTTCATCTTTGATGAGATGTCAAAAAATAATATGAAAATAACTCCTGTAATTGGAGATAATCCAGATTTTGTGAACAAGTATTTGGACACACTCAAAATGTTGTAAACAATATATTACCATACTCAGAAGATGTTACGAAATTACTTGTGTGGAACCGGAAGATAGTAACAAAAATAAAATTTTAAATGAGCCCCCGTTTAATAAAAAAGTGAACTTTATCCTTAAAAATAAAAATAATAATAAATACAGCCAAAAACTTATATTCCTACTGTCTTATATGAAATAACATTCAATAATAAAACCTCTTAAAATCAAACCCGTAAATACTAGGTACATAAGTTTTGCCTTATCAGTAAAAAATTGTTTTACTTTTCAACTATTAATGTAGATTATTTGATTGATTTAAGTTTTTCACTGAATTTTTTTTATGGAAATACATATTATAGAACAAAATAACAAGTACATTTTTTCACATAAATTTTTGTGTAGTCAAGTGTAGGCAAATATATTATTTTCCAACTGCATATAGAAATATCCTTTTGAGACTGATTTTAACAAAATAATGGCATGCCTTTGACATTTTTAAAGACAATAAGCATAGATTGTGCAATTTTTGGCAAGTAATCGACTACGTAATCTATACAGGATGTTTCAATAAATCCCAAAAATAAAAGTTTTTTTACTTTGAAATAATTCATTTGGAGGCTTATAACCAAAAGATTTATTAAAAAATGTTAAAACAATTCAATTAAATATCTAAATATTAATGATAATAAAAATAATAATTTATATAAATGCCAGCTTAACAAAACCTTTAATATATGTCAATTTGTAATTCGTTAATTCGTAACGTGTTTATATCGAATCGTACTATGTAATCAAACAGCAAAATGCAATGATACAGGTTGTATTCGGTCTTAATTAAATATGTAGGTATTGCACTTACTAAAGAGTACCATTACTGAAACTGCTTATAACGTTTTGCTGCTCCATTCACCCGTATGCAACGTACGAAAATCGCCCGAGAGAATATATTACAGACTTTACCCGGATGCTGCAATTTGACTGCAGTTTACTTTTTAATGTGTTCATTATCCAAATTCTTGTCGGCAGCCGCAGTAATTGAATATGAATTTTACTGTTCCTTCTGGCAAAGTTTCACGGGATATGCATTATATGCAGTTATTGTGGGGACGAAATTTCACAAGCGCCAACTAAAAGCTCACACATTGGTTACTCAAACACCTTGTTTAAAAATTATTAAAATTTTTCAGTAAAGTGACACTTTAGTGAAATTTTATAAAATAAAATATGAAATATTATGAAGTAAAAAATTTTTTTTTTGGTTGTATGTGCGTAAATATATATATATATATATATATATATATATATATATATATATATATATATATATATATATATATATATATATATATATATATATATATATATGTATATGTATATATATATATAAATATAAATAAATAAATATATATATATATATATATATATATATATATATATATATATATAAATATATGTATATATATATATATATATATATATATATATATATATATATATATATATATATATATATATATATATATATATATATATATATATATATATATATATATATATATATATATAGATATATATATATATATATATATATATATATATATATATATATATATATATATATATATATATATATATATTATATATATATATATATATATATTTATATATATATAATATATATATATATATATATATATATATATATATATATATATATATATATATATATATATATATATATATATATAGGGTCCGCCATCTAAAGTTTTTTTTTTCAACTAGTGCTTATTTCGTGAATGGTAACACTTAGCTCATGTCTGATTTGACAGATAATTAGTTTTATCCTTCCGCTGAGCGAATATGGTTGTGTATACGCTTGAACAACGCTGGGAAATATTGCGACATTACTTTGAAAATCATGGTAATGTTGCAGAATGTGTGCGAAAATTGCGTACGGTTTTTGGAAGAAGAGAAGCACCGTCAGCTCCGTATGTTCGTTATCTTGTGAAAAAAGTGAAAGAAACTGGCATCCTCATCGATAAACCAAAGCGTGAAAAGCCAAAAACAGTGCGTACACCCGAGAATATCGATGTTGTGGCAGAAAGTGTGCGTGAAGCGCCATCAACATCAATTCACCGTCGTTCTCAACAATTGAACATTTCGGAGACATCATTGAGACGAATTTTGCATAAAGACCTTGGTATGACGCCATACAAAGTCCAATTGGTTCAGGAGTTGAAGCCAACTGACCATCCAATGCGTTTTCGCTTCGCTGAGTGGGCCTGCGATCGACTTACAGAAGATGCCGATTTTGCCAAAAAAATCATCTTTTCGGATGAAGCTCATTTTGATCTTGGCGGGTATGTAAACAAGCAAAATTGTCGTATTTGGGGCACAGAAAACCCGCACGCATACATTGAAAAGCCGGTACACCCAAAACGAGTCACTGTTTGGTGCGGATTTTGGTCCAGAGGCATAATTGGGCCATTTTTCTTTGAAAATGAGCAAGGAGTGGCCGTTACAGTCAATGGCGATCGTTATCGGGCCATGTTGAACGGATTTTTGTTCACAAAAATTGAAGAGGAGGATATTGGCAACATTTGGTTTCAACAGGACGGCGCTACGTGCCACACAGCCGAAGCTACGAAGTTTTTTTTTTATAGCATTTTCAAAAAAAAAAGTTATTTGGCGGACCCTTTATATATATATATATATATATATATATATATATATATATATATATATATATATATATATATATATATATATATATATATATATATATATATATATATATATATATATATATATATATATATATATATATATATATATATATATATATATATATATATATATATATATATATATATATATATATATATTTATATACAGTGGGTGGCCATATTATTAGGGACACTTCGAATTTCCTGTAATTTTCATTATTAAATGAATTTATTGAGCAAATAATTTAGTTTTTGGAATATTTTTTTATTGATCGGGGTGCTTTATTTAGAATTTAGAAACTTTATTATCATGGATTTAATAAAACCTATTTATTTTTATCATAAAAAGTGATTTTTCAACAATTTCGAAAAAATCTTAATTTTTCGTAATAACACCCTTTGCTGCGATTTCAACCTCCAAACGTCAGGGCATACTTTTTAATGCAGATTTTTGCATTGTGCCAGAGATTAGGGTTATTATGCCATACTCTGATAAGAGTTTCTATCATTTGCCGCTTGGTGGTGATGACTTCTTTATCAATCTCACGTTTCGTTAGTTCCCAAAGGTTTTCAATGGGGTTTATATCCAGCTAATTCCCCGGGTAAGGCAAAACACAGAGGTTTTTTCCAGCCAGGAATGTGAGAACACTCCTGGCTTTATGACACAATACCGAGTCATGCATTAACACATACTCTTCATCGCCAGGGAACCATTCTTGAGCCTCGGCTAGAGTCGACTTTTCAGTACTCGCTGGTACTGGTCTTGCCTCATGGTCCCTTCCAAGATAAAGAGGCATCCCATACCCTTAAATGAGATCACGGACCACAACATTATGCTAACAGGGTGTTTTTAACCATCTCCACAAGGCAGTCTGGGTGGAATTTTTCTCCTGGGCCACGTTGGAAAAATGAAGTTTTTCCCACCAAAATTTTAAATGTTGACTCGTCCAAGAAGCAGACCTGTAATGTATTACCATAATTGCAAAAATACATATATTTTTTTCTTCTTTATTTATTATACGAATACAAGCCATAAATATTCTAATCCAGTCCGAAACAGTTACATTCCGGTGTTCTTTAGCCCATAGGAGTCGTTTTTTCTTCATGCTTAAGTCAGGCGTAGTTTTTTGGTTGGACGTCGACCCATTAGATTTACTTCAACTAACCGTCTCTGAACTGTCCTTTTGGATACGTTGATTCCTCCATCATTTATCAACAGAAATCAACAACAATTAGACAATCAACAGGCTTTTTACGATTTTGGAAATAGATGTCCCTGATTTTATGGGCACCACGCGGAGTTGTGATGCTTTTTCTGCCTTTTTTTCCGACGCGGGCTGATTCTAGACGCAGGTTTTATCAATTTTTTCTTCATATCCGATGGACTCCTGACTTCCAAACATCTGTAAGTGCTGCTATTTCTCTCTGGAAATATGTGGAATGAAGTAGTAAGGTTATAACTTCCCTACATTTTCTCGGAGATATGTTTGAAGACTTGCCCATACTTAAATTGAGAATATTATGGTTCATTTCAAACTTAATTGAATTTTATTTAAAAATTAATTGAAATTAACTTATTGAATTAGCAATACTAATAAATTATTAAACAACACATGTGTTTTTATGGTCTCGAACTCAAAAAACTTACACGAAAATGGTTTAAAAAAATATTAACTGAGCTCACACCAATATCATTTTTCACTAATCAACATCCAAATGACAAAAAAACTTACTTTTTTGATATTTCACAGTATTGATACATCTTCAAAACAATAATTATTATACCAGCAACAAAAATACATAAGAAAAAAAAATTATAACTAATTAATTTGACCAAAAAATTCATTTAAACTTGAAAATTACAAAAAAGTACAAGTGTCCCTAATAATTTGGCCACCCACTGTATATATATATATATATATATATATATATATATATATATATATATATATATATATATATATATATATATATATATATATATATATATATATATATATAATATAACTAAATATATATATACTACCGTCACGCCGTTTCCCCGCAGGGGTAGGCAGAAAGGATTAAACGCCACAATCTTCTGTCCTGACATACACTACTCGCCTCCTTCACATCCATACATCTAGTCATACATGCCCTCCGATTACGCAGACTTTTGACACCACCAGATTTTTGGTTTTGATTGATCTGATTGTGCCAAGTCTTTTTCGGCCGTCCTCGTTCTGTTTTCCTCCTGACATTCGCCACATATATTTTCTTAGTCATTCTCTCGCCATTCATTCGCTCCACATTTCCATACCACCTTTAAGTACTCTTCCTAATCTTTTCAAATTTTTCCTTGTTCAGCCTTACATCATCATCACTACTATGTTTTCATCACTATATGCAGGTATCACATTCACTATTCTACCTATGTTCGCCAACCACACAACTCTTTTTAGGTAGTGTGGTTATCCATAAACTCAGTACGCTGCAGTATATAAGGTTGATTTAACAAATGTACTGCAGCGTATTGAGAATCAAACTTTTATTTAGCATTGACCCTTTGATAACCCATAAATTACCTGTTAATGAATACCCAGACTTCCATATTATTCTTCATCTATGTTGAAATGTTAAAATGTAAAATTAGCTCCAAAGGGACAAACCCAGATTTGTTGACAACGATTCGGACACATCCAAAATATTAAATACTGTCCTACACTAATTTATTCAATCAAAACTTACCGATAGTTACTTTTCGTGTTAGATTAGGTGTAGTATAAAATAACCTGTTTAACAAATCACGTATTATAAATAAATAAAAACGTGCGTGAATAAATTTTATTATAAAAACGTATTTCATCATGTATTTGTCGTTTATTTTATGAACATATCTCTATACGAGTCATTTCAAATGATGTAATATTCACAATGTAATATACGAATATTGGATACGTGATCCAAAAATAAGCAAGGTATTTATTGAATTTTTCAATACACGAAAAAATGTTGTACTTTGATTTTTACGTAGGTATCTCATTTGAGTACTTCAATTGTTAATTATAATATCTATCTTGATAGATAAATTGATATTCTGGAAGTAATTAACATTAAAAATAAGGAAGAGGAAAAGCAATTGATATGGTATGGGCACATAGGACGTTGAGAACCTGATCATAAAAACCAGGAGATCGCCATGGATCTTTCTCGAAAGACATCTAGAAGAAGACCAAAAAATTCATGGATGCTAAAGAAAGAAACATGATACGAAAGCATGATTTAGGCAACGTTGTATTTGTCCGCCTCCGTAGTGTTATGGTCAGCACGCTCGGCTACCGTTCCGGAGGTCCCGGGTTCGATTCCCAAGGGGGGTAAAATAAATATAAGTGATTTTTTCACTGTCATATTTATTCAATATTACCCTGGACTGGTACCTGAAGCGGAGAGCTGATCACCTTTTCTTCATGTGTAAACGATCAAGATAACACTGCGTTTATATGACGCAGTGCCCTATGCACCATTGGGGTGCGGATAAGGGTTCTATTTTTTTTAAATATGTATTTGATAGAAGGACCTACATCCTGCGGACGAAGAGAGCTGACCCTCAGTCTACAAAGACGATAAGTTGGGATGTAGCCAGGAAGAAGATATTATATTGATATAATATATGTATATATATTGAAATTCTAAAAAAAGTAAGCATTTTGTCTGACATGAAACTCGTAAACAGATTTTAAAATAAATTGTTACTTTTTTATAATACATATACTTATCGTGTTGTAGCATTAACCATAAAATATATGAAATATCTCAGCATTATTACCAAAAAAGGAGAGAAAATAAGTTTGTTAACTTGAACATAACACCAAGACGTGAGTAAATAAATGGATTCGATGTTAATATACCTACAATCGTGCAAAGTTTTCTCATCAAAACGATTTTGTGACGCGGGAATTTGCAGCTTTTGATGGATGACGCCCAAAGCACAATAAATATTTATGGAAAGTGCGAGGGGCCACACGTATAAATTGGACCATTTGTATCGCCGGTAACGAAGTTTTAAACATACTCGCACGAATCGTGACTGCCACTATTTTCATCTTGAAAGTTTCAGTTCTAACCAAAACTTGTATTTAGTTATTTAACCAACAAAACTAGTCAGGAAAAGTCAAGGAGTACAACAATTATAAGTATTTTCATGTTTATTATAGTAAAGGCATTGCGTGTGTTTCAATACTTAAATGGTTTTAATTAAAAATAAATGTCGGATAAATCTTAAGATCAAATACTTATTTTCAATCGAATGTCTTTTAATTGATATATTTTAACATGCTTTTATTTTATGTGGGACCCATTTTCTCGTACCTTTAAGATAAAAGTCAGATGATTTTTGAAGTGAAACTTCTAAGGCAGCGATTTGATATTCGTTAATTAGATGAGAATTGTACACGTCAGATGCTATATATAAACATTGAGGAGCTTGGAGCCTAATAAGGCTAAGTAATATTTATAATTATTTTGAAATTGTTTACGTTTATATAACGTGATTTTTTTCTCGTTATTTCGAAAATTTCAATCGCAACATCTCATATTTAAGTTAACAAAAACTATCGATTTCAGTATGACTTATTGAAACACCTATCAATGATAGAGTAAATATAAAAAATATAATATTTTTCATGCAAATTTCGTATTGTTGTATTTCTTTTGAGATGCATGAATGTGGAAGAGGCGATGAATATTTGAAAAGATAGAGTGGTATGGCATTCTATTCTCTCCGCCTACCTCTTTAGGGAAGCGTCGTGATGATTAGGCAGTTTTAATTTTAATTCATCGTCATCATCAATGACAATATGCCTTACGAGTCAATATATTTTTTTTTGACATCTCATCAAAGATGAAGAAGAATATGGAAGTCTGGGCATTTACAGGGCTGACGACCGTCATAGGATGGTTCAAGTGATCACTTTATATACGTGTAACATTCACCAATTCTACCCATTATTGACAACCGCACTACTCAGATTCTTGTAAGTTCTATATATGTATATGAACCAATTTTTGAAGCATTATTCGTGAATCACTAGAACTTCACTAGAGTCATCTATTGGTGAGATGAAAAGAAGCATTTTATTGAGCAGAAACTCTTTTATTAATATGTGAAGTCCGAATCCTGGATTATAATCATAAACAAATAATATGAAAATAACTCATGTAATTGGAGATAATCATGATTTTGTGAACAAGCATTTTGACACACTCAAAATGTAAAATTAAATATATTTATTTGATATCCAATCTACCCGGCGTTTGGTTTCAATTAATTTAAACGTAATATTGGTAGGTAGGTGTGTGGAACCTTAGCAATAAGGGGTAATGTTATAATATTCTTCGGTTATCGGTCTGCCCCAACTGTGAGTGCCTAATTAATATACGCTGGTCAGACCTCCAGATGGTGGCGGTAAAAAGCGCGCGTACGGCGTCTGAGGGTTAACTGGTTACCGGTGTAATTTGGTCACATAAAACTGGGCAATGCTTGTTTTTAATGAAAACATTACCTCGCCAGATGTTCAAGTTATTAGCGCAGGTGGAAGGAAAGAAAGAGCTTTAGACATATTTGGGACCCTTCGGGGATAATGCGAAGTGTTCTCAGTCTACTTCGGGTCATGGTCACAGTATTCCGATGACTTCGTTGGTTTGCTATCGCTTAACGTTGGTCCGCCTCCGTAGCGTAGTGGTTGGCGCGTTTGGCTACCGTGCTGGAGGTCCTGGGTACAATATAAATATAAGTGGTTTTCTCTCTCATATTTATTTCATATCACCCTAGACTGATACAAGAAACTCACGGCTGATCACCTTGCTGAGGTGGGTAGAGCGGGGGTCAATATAAATATAAATGATTTTCCCTGTCATATTTATTTGATATCACCCTGGACTGACACAAGAAACGCATGGCTGATCACCTTGATTTCATGCAATTAATGATCAAGATAATACTGCGTCACTACGATGCAGCGCTCTATGCACCATTGGGTGCGGAAAAGGGTTAAAAGAAAAAAAGTCCTGATATGTTTATATCACAATGTATCACCTACAGGATGGCGCAATAACTCATTCGATGGTGCTTGGGTCAGTGCATCATTAAAGGTAGCGTTCGTTACCTTGATCGTTAACATATAAAGAAAAGCTTTTCTCTTCTGGTACCAGTCCTGGGTAATATTAAATAAATTTTACAGTGAATAAAACACTTTTATTTTTTATTTGTGAGGCATGAAGAGATAAGACGTAGGAAGCAGCAAATCTTGGTTACAACTGTCGTTAAGAAAAGGCGATTCAGTTGGCTTGGCCATGTTCTCCGCATGCCTCCTGAGAGCCTTAATCAATCTTGCCTCTTTTACAAAGCATCGCGCCACCCAGGACGACCACTGCTGACAATTCGTCGGCAGTTCTCGTTCTGACTTTGAGGATGCAGAAGAGCTGGCGGCTGACAGAAAAACCTGGAGACAGTTTGGGGACTCCATATTCTCTACCTAGCGAGCGGATATGGTTTTATAATAATAAATGTTAGTATTTTAACATAATTATGTTTATAACATCGTGGAATATATTTTTGAAATCGATTGATTTCATTTGATGGATACATCGACTATCTTCTGTAGAAGTTATCCCAGATGGATTAAGACACTTTTTGGATTAAGCTGTAGATATGCCATAACCAGCACGTTGAGGAGTGTCCAAAATAGAATACAAGACAGCATTTGATTGACGTGTGATTAACAATTATAATTATCTAGTAGGCATCATAAGGCCTATCGCCTTTGATGTTTAAATTCAATATGGTTGCTGGAATTAACAATCATTGCTTCAAATGTATACAGTATTTGGTTTTAAAAACGACGGATTTTTTAACAGAGGTATTTTTGTTACAAAGACAACACAAAAAAAGAAATCAAAACTTTTTTCAGACAAGCCTGAGTTGCTTTTGTGCTTGAGAATTGGAATAAATTTGTGGCAGGATGCGCGGTAGAATTTAGTACCGCTTTCTCAAAATCCACGAAATTAAACACGGACGAGACCAAAACCCGACTCACATAAATAAATTTACAAAACTAGTAATATTTATAAGATACCTCGATTTTGGCAATAAATTATTATTAAACATATAGCAGGACCTCTTTCATCCGAACCACCGTTAATCCGAACACTTCTGTAATTCGAACACCAACTCATCCCTTAAAAACATGCCTAGAATGGGCTGACCAAGTGGAAATTCCTGTCCTGGAGAAGATGCTTTTACGTAAATTGAGAATTTTTCATTAAATAAATCTCGACAAACTAAAATATTAGATAAGTTGAATACATACATTTTAACTTTCACATTACATATTTCGCTCACTCCTTTCAACAAAGTCATATGGTATAAAAAAACTTTTTTGTTTTTTCAGGAGATCGTTTCTAAAGTTTTAAAATATTATAAAATGTATTAAAAATAGATATCAAGCCACTTATTGAACTTTTTACTGTGCAACAGATCTTTTCAGGTAAAATCTGAATGTTTGTTCTCCATTTGATAAATATTTAGTTTATTTAAAAAAATAATCAAACAATACCTTTTCTTCAAAATGCAAAAACAACACTTTGTAGCGGGTGAATATTAAGTTTAAAATATGCCGCTTTTGTTGGGATATAGTACATTTTATGGGCATTCCAAAAACATGCCCAACTGAAAATTGACGATTTTTGATATTTGACGTTGTTGAAAGGAGTGAGCGATTTGTTTCATTTAATATAAATACTCTATAGAATATCTATACTGTAATTTGATCGATCCACTAGTCCGAACAGGGGGTAAATTTTCGGATTATAGAGGTCCTGCTGTATTAATTTTTTTATATGTATTTTATGTATGTGTAGATGGAAAATCCAAAAGATAAGCTATCTATTTCTATCTGCGTTCATTACATACATAAAACACATAATATCCAACGAAAATAATCTCTTCCATAAATAAACTATTTTTTCATAATTGTAGAATAAGTCAATAATGATAATAAATTGCGCTTGAAGGTAAATCTAAAATGTTTTTACTGTATCGTGTCTATTCCTCCCAGAATAAGATACATAAAGGATGATGCCAACGATAAAGAGATATTTTTAACACAATTATACTCTATGACCGTATGTTATGAGTGAAGCAGTTGGTAGGTGAAGTGATTTTAAAAATAATCAGGTTTACAAAAATCGTAAAAAACATAGATTGTAAAGATTCTCAAAATGTATAAATATTTTTAAAAAGATACGAATGTATCAAAGCAAATACTTTGAGAATTAATAACTACTGTATTTTGTGACTTTTGTTTTTTTATGGCAATCTTAATATTGGTGAAACGCCGAAAAATGCTTCCTTTCAATATTCGAATGAAATGGAAAAAAAATCATTGTGACGGCTACGAAATGTAAATGAATTGAACAATTAATATATTTGAAAAAAACCTGCGGTTGTTAAATCATATTTGCAAAAAGGACTGACTTACACGTTACTGTATGATAATTATCTAACACAAATCAAAATTCATGATCGACATATTATTTTTTAACATCTCATCAAAGATGAAGAAGAATATGGAAGTCTGGGCATTTACGGGGCTGACGACCATCATAGGCTGGCTTAAGTGATCACTTTACACACGTGTAACATTCAACAATTCTACCCATTATTGACAACCACACTACTCAAAATCTTCGAAGTTCAATATATATGAACCAATTTAGAAACCTTGTTCTTGAAACACATGAGACATCTATTGGTGAGATGTAAATAAGCTTTTTATTAAGCAGAAACTCTTACATTAGTATGTAATAATATTAATATGAAAGTAACTCCTGTAATTGGATATAATCCAGATTTTGAGAACAAGTATTTAGACACTCAAAATGTTGTTCATGATTAACGTTCACGTGGTTTAATCATAAAACAATGTTGTACAAAATGAAATTAAGAGGATGTTGTAGAAGTGGTCAACACAATCAAGAACAAGGACTTCCAGAAGTACACCAAACTGCGAGCCAACCAGTAGAATCACTGAATATACGTCCCGGGAGACTATTTCAAAGGAAATTGTGGAAACATGGATCCACGGAAATATATTTTACGTATGTATGTAAGACAGTTTCTATTTTCATTTTATATTTTTTTTATAACTGCTTTTTGATTTTGATTGAAACGAATATAATGACAACTCTTTAAATTCATTCCTAATCAAATAACAAAATATTCAACCTTATTTATAGATGAATATTCTCCTTTTTTTCTTTATTTTTTTTTATTATTTTTTTTTATTTATTCGACAATTGTACAGCTTACATATAAAAAATTATATAAAACAATAGTAACATTAACAATAATAAATTTCTTGAGCTGAACACTGTAAAATAATTTCAACATTAAAACATACAACTAAACTTGCAATTATAGCAAATTAAACATTGATTTCGTAACATTTATGGATAGATAATTACCATAATTAAAAATATTTAAAATTAGATAGTGTATGACAGCAGAGGAGGGTAAAGAAAAATATAAATTATGTTACCAACACCCTCATATGTATAATATTTACCTCAAAAATTACAATCATAATTTACTTTGTTATTTACTTAATATTCTAGAATTTTAATAAGTATTTTTGAACATATAATTAACATTTACCAGGGGTTAGATTCTCAGACAAATATACTAACCCCCTGCTACACCATAGATCATGGAACCCCTTGGAGCTCAAACAAAACTTGTTTTAATATAAACATTTATAATAACACACTCTCCTTATCATCCATTGTTTGCGTTGTGTAATACTACTTTTATAAAACTAATGATAATAATAATAATAAAAATAATAAATTATAACTAATAATAATGAATAATAATAAAAGTGGTATTACACATAGTAAACAATGGATGATAAGGACAGTGTTTTAATACCATACCAAAAAGTTATCAATGCTTTTAACATACAAAATATTTATAATAATGATTAGTTGCCACTCTTAAACATGAAATTTTCTTCCAATCAATTGAATATATGTCATATCGTATTTGAATATCTGTTGAATGTCAGATTGTTTTTATTGAAAGCAGTTGGATACAATTTGAACTTCATTTTACTCTGTAAATACAACTTTTCTTTGAAAAAGATCTGGAATACAGAATCGCTTAAAAATAAACTCAAAATAAATAAGGAAGCTGAAATCATTAAAATGTTGCTTGAAGCAATATCATTATGAATGATGAGAAGGTTTTAAAAATAATATTATATCGTTTTGAAAGAATGTCAACTGAAATAACTGGCATTTTCAATTTCACTTGAGGTTGAAATTCAAGTAAAAAAGGCTACTTTAAAAATATATATTTTGACAATTTGGGTAGTGGGCGGCGGCATGAATTTTTGATGACGTATTTAAAAATGTATAAATATACTTTAAAAAAACATTTTGATTGTGTCCAAATACTTGTTCACAAATCTGGATTAAATTTAATTATAGGAGTTATTTTTCATATTATTTTTGACATTTCAACATATTTGAAGAAAAATATGGAAGTTTGAGTAATTGCCCGTAAATACGGCGCTAACAACCGTCATAGTCATGTGAATGTTACACCTGTGTAGAGTGATCACTTAAACCAGCCTTTGACGGTCTTAAGCTGCGTAAATTAGCCCTTCTTAAATATTTATTAAATATTCTTTTTCATCTACGTTGAGATGTCAGAAAAATATATAAAAATATAAAAAAACATACTTTATGTTTACGTGTAAGTGTTTTTGTGTGTACGCTCTTTAAAATTTTTTTTATATAATAAAATTTAAAAATAAATCAAATTTGATTTGTTTTTTTCTTCGTGAAATATCGTTGATTTTTTCTAGACGCGATAAATTCCACGGAAACGATACACTAAAATCGGATCTTTAGATTTTTGAAGGTGGCTCTCGGTAGAGTCAAAGTAGCGGTAAAAAAATAAACCGAAAATGTAAAGCGGGATGAAGCGAGCCCCTTTTTCAGTAACTCAAAACCAGAGACGATGAGTATGTAAATACCAAGTGGCCGGTATTATGAGCGTAGTACTCAGCTAAAGTGAAAAGTTTCTCCATAAACAAGAAACCCACTCTCAACTTTGTGTATTCGTATCGGAAAATGTGCGATCACTTTGCTATGGATATTTTTTTTGAGTTTATTAAACATCCAAGGTTTGACCTTTTTGCTTTGCAGGAAAACAGGTGTACGTTGGCTGGAACATAATATTAAATTTGTTGATTACATGCATACTTATCTTCGAAAACAAAGTGAGCTTATCAATTTTCATTAAATGATAATAATGATAATATTTATGAAAAGATTTTCACTTTTTCCTCCAGACTGTCGTTGAAATTATTAACCTCTTCATATTGTGGAGGTCCTAACCAAAACGTAGCATTTCCATTATAAATGATTTTAAGTAATCCGGGATTCAAGCTTGTATAGTTGATACGTTTTGGTGCAATTTAATGATTTCATATTGGTTTAACACAGGATGGGTCATATTTTGTCGCAACTTTTATTAAGATTTCGTTATAATACTGTAAACAGAACGGATTTGCATTTAAGGATTTTTTGAACAACATTGGAAATATAACTTTTTGGTGAGGACCTCCGCAATTCTATTGAAGAAGAAAGCTCATATACTTCTTCTGTGGACTTTTAGAAATTATTTTTGAAGTAAAACACTTTTTTATTATGATTAATGTATTTATTGGATTTCAGTTTTGTACAGACATTTCTTGGAGGAAGAGATTATAGAATAAAATCACAAATATGCAATTTTTTCCACAATAATTTTATTTGACTAGTAACCGAGTTTCGTCGAATTATTATTATTTTTATTATTTAGGTTAATTACGGTTATTTTATTTATTCAGTGATTTGGTGTTTAATTCGTAGAACTTCATAAATTGTATTTTTAATACTAAAATCAAGCACTGATTTTAAAGATCTACTAAGTAGTATGCTTTTTTTTAACAAATAAAAATAGAAAATAAAATTCGTGACAGTTGTTTCGCCTTGTAAGAGCATTATCAAACAACTGTCAGTAATGTGATAATGCCTTAACAAGGCGAATATACCAAATAGTTGAGAGCGGTCCGGTGAGGAGACAAAATAATCGGCGGATATGTATGTATGCATGAATGTGGAAGAGGCGAATAATGTTTTCTAAGACAGCGTGGTGTGACGTTCAATTATCTCTGTCTACCCTTGCGGAGAAATGGCTTGATAGGGAGTTAGTAAGTTATATATTTATATAAAATATTGGACGGCGCCGTGGCGTAGTTAGGCAGACGCTCGACTACGAAACTGGCGTCGCGGCCGCCATTCGATTCCCGCCAATTGCAAATGAATTTAAGAAAGATTTATTTTCAATTGGTCCGGGTGCTTGTGATGTATTTTTTACAGTTACCTCCCCTATCCTTACTATCCTACCTGCAGACAAGCATCTTAAATATACGCTTTGCGGGTTATTCCTTGAAAATAAAAATGATAATGTCACATTCTACCCTTTCTCCCACCGCTTGTAGAAATCGTTACGCAAATATTAATACGGTCATGGAAACGACGCAGATCACCCATTATTTCCATATTTATCAAACGACCCTTATATCATATGACTCGTTCTTAACATTCAACAACAAGTACACACGCATTACTGATTCATTGAAATCCGCCAATAATTTGTCAACGAAAAATGCCAAGTTGAACGATTTGGGACGATTCGGACGTGTTATGAGCGCATTTGAGTGAAATGAATCACCACTCCCTACGTGATCAGGGTCATAATAAATTGAAATAGCTTTAACCCATTGAATACCTAGCGTAAGAGCCATTTTCGTATGTAACTCGAACCAGCTTTCATGATAACTGTTTCTATAATTTAAAAAAAAAACTTTATACAATTAAACAACTTTGTTTTAAACACTTTTTTATTAAAGGTACACTTTAACCAACCGGTTTCGACAAGAACCTCGTCTTTATTAGGGTTTATTAAATTCTAAAACATGAATGTTACACGTGTGTAAAGTGATCTCTTAAACCAGCTTATGACGGTGGTCAGCCCCGTGAAATTCTGGACTTCCATGTTCTTTTTCATCTTTGAAGAGATGTCAAAAAATAATATAAAGTATGTTAATTCTATCTAGAATTTCACTAGAGACATCTATGGTAAGATTTGTGAACAGGTATTAGGGCACTCTCAAAATGTTGGAAACAAATGGCGGAGTTATAGGTATATTGTATAAGTGATCATATCTCCCATATTCCATAGTATAAAAAAACTTATTTCTGTCGTAAGAAATATCCATAAAAAGAGACCAACTTATTGGAGCAGCTAATATAAAAGTAATCATTTACGGGATTTAGGACCTGTCATTGGGTTTAAGCGATCAATTTATAAAACCTATTGCTCATAGCGGCACACTATGGCTAAATTACCACAGTTAGTGGATTCTTATTTTTTCATACTTAGTAATCTTGAAATATAGTGAACTGTTGTATATTTTATTTATTGTTTCGGCATTTACTTTGTGGTAAGACATGTTGAAAGTATTAAAGAAAACACTTGTTTTTTACCACTTGAGTTTATTTATGACAACTAGTTTCGGAAGCTTAGCTTCCATCTTCAGGTCTTAATGTAAACTTAAACATAATAAATACATTATTTATTATGTTTTAGTGTTTGTTTGAAGTTTGTTTAATAAAAATTGTAATGACTCAAAACAAATTTGACGAAGATAGTCGTACAGGTGATAGAAACTATTGAAACGTTTATTCTGTGAATTCATGAAGAAGGAAAAAACAAAAGGAGATATTTTATCACGCTTAAAGGATAATATATCATGTCTTTGAAATTAAATTGTTATTTTGGATATCATTAATCTTTTCCAAATACTTAACGTCGATTGTTACTATTTTTATTATATCATATACAGGGAAGTAAAGAACATATATTTAATAATAACGGTATAAGGTTACTGCATCGTAAATCAGTGTTATCTAGAATATTAAATACAAGAAAGAAATGTCATTTGCCCATTTCAAGTACCAGTTCAGGGTTAATTCAAGAAATATGACAGTGAAAAATCACATTGATTTATTTTAACCCTCCTGAGTTTCGAGCCCGGGACCTCCAATACTTTAACTAAACGTGCTCAACACTACAATCCGGATGCGAAAATTTTATATTTAAAGTTAATATCAATTAAGCCATTGTATATGTCCACTTAAGTCCTATAATTAAGACCTCGCTTAAAGGTATAACACTTAGAACTCCATAATAAGCCATTCATTCCACCCCACTGTCACCTCGAGGCGTGAGCACTAAACCTGTAATTTAGTAATTCAATTGTAACCATCGACAAATAAAATTAAGGTAGCATTACCTAGCGATCACATCATCACATACTAACTCAATATACCCTGTAAACTTCCCCTATGAATTTTGTATTGTGTGTGTGTATATATATATATATGTATATATATATATATATATATATATATATATATATATATATATATATATATATATATATATATATATATATATATACATATATATATGTTTATATATTTATATATATAAATGCCCAGACTTCCATATTCTTTTTCATCTTTGATGAGATTTCAAAAAATAATATGAAAAATAAGTCCTTTGATTGGAGATAATCCAGATTTGTGAACAAGTATTTGGACACACTCAAAATATTGCAAGAAATAACTATTTATTATTATTATTGTAATAAATGAATGCAGTTGAAACGCGTTTTCTCAGATGAATGTTTATTTAAAGAGGCAAAACGTTTATTTATGGATGTTCGAATGGTGTACGCAATTAAGTTGAGATAAGCATTATTGATGAAATTCAAAAAGGCGTTCTGCGATAGTTTAGGCGTGTGAATCAAGTTAGTGAAGGTAGAACAGTAAAACATATTTATGAGGCTATTGTGGTTGGTAAGAGAAGCAGAGGAAGGCCCAGGAAAATTGGCAAGATTATTTTTTTTTTAAATACTTGAGTGTAGTCATGAATGACTACAGGAGATGCGTTTATTTTGAGGAGGCGAAATTTGTTTGCAAAGACAGATTAGCGTTCTATTCTATTTACCTACCCTTGCGGGGAAGCACTTGATGGTTTATTAGTAACTAAGTTTAGTCTTTTTCATATATCAATCGGCCGATGTCTTTGACACACTACAATTAAAAATAAAAGTAAATATTGATAAACTAAAAAATTAATTTATTAAATATTTTTAAATTCCATTAAAGTGTTTTTGGTGTCAGATAAGAAAAAACAAACATGCCCATCTAGGATAAAATTATAAAATATTCAAATATGGATAGGTTTTGTGGCTTATTTATGGTATAGTTTTTTACTTATATATTTTACCTTTGATCATTCATGAGATAAATATATTTTTTGATTATTTCTTGTACAATGATTGATCCCGTATGATTATTACTGTATTTTTTGGGGGAAAATTTCAGAATGAGCTTCGTATAAAATGCCTCTCGGTATTCATTTTCTCGTTTGTGGAATTAACTATTGAAATAAACGTACGTACGTAAAAACGAATTTTTCCCAACAGTATTCATGTGTCACGTTGAAAATACCTGCGTTTGAATGAATTCAATGATAATATTATTAGATATTTCATTTCACAGAAAAGATACGACGACGAGTAAGGCACATTTCATTATAGTAAAAAAATATTTCAATACATTTTTGGGTATACGAAGGCATGTCCTGTCATCCAAAAGCGCCTTTCTTCAAAATGAATTTATGGAATGAAAATCCAGGTAAACCCCATCACAGCTCTGTCAGACTTTGAATGACGTATATTTTATTGTGTAATATACTTCCTATACTACAACGTATCGATTCGGAATTTTTAATACCTTGTATCTTAGCTTTATCTCCTTCGCGGCAGTTGACATTTTATTATTTTTATAAATCATCATCCTAACTAATTTACTAACCATCACGCCGCTTCCCCGCAGGGGTAGGCAGAGAGAATCGAACGCCACACCACTCTTCTACATTCATGCATCTCCTCATATATACCCGACGATTATAACGACTCAAGTAATAGACATACCTGATTGTGCCAAGCTTTCCTCGGTCTTCCTCTGCTTCTTTTTCCAACTACATTTGCCTCATAAATTTGTTTAACCGTTTTTTCTTCATTCATACGTTCCTTATGTCCAAACCATCTCAAGGCACCTTTTTTATTTTATCGATAATGCTTATCTCAGCCTTACATTCTTTCCTTATTTCATCATTCGAACATCTATCAAACATCGTTTTGCCATACATTCGTCTGAGGGATCGCATTTCAACTGCATTCAGTCTGTTTTCATCCTTCTTTTGCCAACTCCGTGCTTCGCTTCCATACATAAGGGTTGGAACCAGAACTCCGTTGTGTACTGCCAGTTTAGCTTTCGCTGATAGATTTTGTTTTTTTTTGTCATACCTTATTTTCCTTATTTTTTCATCATCATCCTCAATATTTTTTTTATTCTTTTACCATAAATATAAAAATTAAATGCTATTTTTACAAAAAAAACAAGGAAAATAAGGTTTGACAAATAAAAATCAACAAAGCTTCTTTTTCAGAGGTTTTGTGTAAGTAGGAAATGAGTGAAAGGAAAAAAAGGTGATACTAAATGACTTGAATATCCTTGTTAGTTGACTGGATTTGATTCATTTTTTGACATCTCAACAAAGATGAAGAAGAATACGGAAGTATGGGCATTTACGGGGCTTACGACCGTCATAGGCTGGCTTATAATATGTATGTTCAGATGTCAAATAATATTATAAAATATAATCTCTAATTAAAAATAGTTGAGATTTATAAACAAGAATTTATTCACACTCTAAATGTTGGATTTGAATCCACTACGCATGTACATAGATCGATGGCAGGAACATCTGCTTATATTACACATCTTTCAAAACTTTAACTTACAAATAAGTAATACTACAATAGTCGATACATCTTATTTTTATTCTTTTTCTTGGTGTAGGCCTTTTGGCCTGTTTTATAGATTAATTATTATCCTCTAGCAATATCGATTCCAATCTTTTTGGTGGTCTACCTGGGAGTCGTCTACCTTGGAGTTGGCCACGCAATGCGATGTACAGGAGTAATAATTATTATAAATAAATAAATACAATTTTTTTTAAACTACCACAATATGGATGTTCTATTATAGGCAAAAGGTTGAACATTACACAAGTGAATAAAGTGATCACTTAGGCCAGTCAAAAAAGCCAGCTGAAAACGTTGTAATGCTCAGAATTCCATTTTCTTCCTTAACTCGAATAAAAAAACAATCAATAAATGTTTTGTTTCTGATTTATTTAAAAACGATAAAACATTTTGACATGTTAACATTTTAGGATAAGTTAAAATTGAATAAAACAAAATGTATGAATATTAAGATTGATTACTTTGAGCGCATTAAAATTACAATGACAATTTTTTTAATTGTAAAATATCTTCAATCTTAAATACCGCATATTTTTAAGAACAGTCTTTCATCAAAAGTAAGTAATACACTGTAAAATAATCTCTATTTTCTCTTGGGCCTCCAAAATAAAGGAAGGTATATTTTTGCCGTAAATATTTCTGAGAACTTGCCATTTAAATCTCTGCATTTTTCTGTGTGGATTGTGTCTCCTCTATGCTTATTGTATATTGATCCGCCTTAGGGTAAATCCAACCTCTCTGAGGTTTGTACATATCCTCGTCAAAATACAAGGTTACTCAAAACGTACGTAACGTATTCGGAGCGATTTTATAAAACAAATATTTTGAATTTTGAACTATATATTTTATTGAAGTTAAACACTAGAAAAATCCACTTTATCGAGTTTTATTTTATTTACGACTTGTTTCGAAAACGACAATTGTTTTCATCTTCTGGTACAAATTAAAACTAACGAATAAAAACATATTTAGGTGTATATATAGGTTAATAAATATAGGTAGGGGGGTTAAGGAACAACATTTTTTGTAAATGGAAACATTGATAATAATGGTGACGTTTTTTGAAACAGTATATTATTAATCATTGTTTTATCTGAATTAAAATTTCTTGCGGTGGCTGCGATAAAAAATATACTGGCCAAACTGCGAGAAGTCTAAGAATTAGAATTAGAGAACATCGCCGTGGACTAACAAGTAATTATTTTTCGGAATTTGCAAATCATATCATAGAAACTAACCACTCATTTGACTCTCATACACTTAAATTATTACACTCTGTTACAAATAAAGGTCAAGTCATGAATAATTTAGAAAATTTAGAAATACTTAAAAATTTAAATTCAGATAAAACAATAATTTATAATATACTGTTTCAAAATACGTCACCATTATTATCAATGTTTCCATTTACAAAAAATGTTGTTCCTTAACCCCCCTACCTATATTTATTAACCTATATATACACCTAAATATATTTTTATTCGTTAGTTTTAATTTGTACCATAAGATGAAAACAACTGTCGTTTTCAAAACTAGTCGTAAATAAAATAAAACTCGATAAAGTGGATTTTTCAAGTGTTTTATTTTAATAAAATAATCATGTCATTCCACAAAGTTAATGCCGAATCGATAAATAATATAGTTTTGAACTACGCACAGAAATGTATTCATTATTTTAAAAATTAAACACTTTTATTTTACCACTTAATGAGTTTTATTTAAAGTCTGATAAAACGGTTATTAATAAATGTTGCAAACTACGTCATTATTATTATCTATGTTTCCTTTTACAAAGAGTATCGTTCATTAAACTCCCCCCTCTCCTCTATTTATTATCCTATCAACATTATAAATACCTAAATATTTTTGCTCGTTAGTTTTACTTTTCACCTGTAGATGAAAATATCAGTTCGATTTCCAAACTTGTCGTGTGTAATGAAATAAAACTCATTTAGTGGTAATACAAATGTTTAATTTAAAATATGATAATTAACATGTTATTCAACAAAATTAATGCCGAATCAATAAATAAGAGAAGTATACTCATGTTTCGTGCGTAATCGTGATACTTTTCTTTATATTATCGTTTTGATTTTATTTACATCTTCATGTTTTATCTTTTTATTACTAAGCGTTAAGTGGTATGATCTTATAATTCGTAACCTGAGGTCTAGAACGAGAGAGACAAGGGGGTTCCGAAGAATATTTCATTCTTGTTTTAATTTTATTTCTTATATTGTCAAATTCATCAAAAGTCGAACGGTCTATGTAACCGTTTGTTATTTATATTTATCAAAGATATTTTATATACTTCACGCTAACTACTGTGCCCCACAACTGTTTGGTAGCGAGAAAGCAGTTATGAACTACATTTTTTCGATCGTTCATGATACGATTCGCGTAATCGATCTGTTAACAAACTACTAACTGTTGAGTGGCGGTATTAATTGAAATATTGTATGTGATTAATATATACAATAATTATTTGAATACATCCGAGGTTTTTCAAAAACCCCCTCTTTGGAGCATGCTTAAGCTTAATATAAGATAGTAACATTACGTAAATACTTTTTTTTTTAAATAGTAACGATAATTTTGTAATATGTTTATGTTGCCGTGAATACAAATCTAAAATACAAGCCACAGAAGCAATATATTTGAACTTTTATATTTTTTTTACAAAATTTTTAGTTATATTAGTATATACCCACCGAGATGTTTTCACTTTTTATACACTTAAAACATTGTGTAAAAAGTTCTATGGTAGTGAAGGGAAGTATTGTATGCATGCTGTGGTAGTGATTGTCCTAACGAAGAGACGGACACGTCTTGAAACCGGTTGACATAAAAATCTCGGTGAGTGGCTAAATACTTATATTACTCACATTTCTATAAAAAAAAATCACAATTGACTAACCACAAAGTAAATGCTTTTAATATTGATAATATTGAGAATAAAATATTTGTAACCTACAAATCGTATCCTCTTTCGCTTTTCTTTGGATTGTTGCAAAGAAAATACAGTCAACTTCTAATAAGATATTTAGTACATTAGAAACCGACGACATTATTAGAATGTTTTTTGAAGAAATAATTCAGAGGTAAAATTAATAAAAAAATATGTTTTTCTGTATGATACAAAAAATCACATTAAAATAAGAGGTGAGAAATGAACTAAAATTCGTATTTTCCCGGGCATTGTGTATTAATGGTACCTACTAGCGAATATGGCCTCCTCGATTTCTGCTCCCATATTGACAAAGGATTCTATTTGTGAATGTTTTATCATATTAAATAGGTTAAGGGAACACTTTTTATCGGCGAATTCTCAAGACACTAGTTTTTTGAGTGACAACCTTAAACACCCCAAATGACTTATATCAATATTGTTCATTTAAAAAAAAACTTTTTTCATCGTATTTATTTTCAAAAAAAGCAATTGTTCAAACATTAAAAACCGAAAGGTAAGAAAGTTGATATTATCATCGGCGTAAATCCATTTAGAATAAGTTAAGCACATTTTTAAAATTTGAATTGAGCTGCTTAGGTGACGAATCAGTAATCGGTAATTGGACGAGAATGGAAAACGAAATTTCAAAAACGCGTCACGTTTAAGGCACATTTCGTTACACAAGGTAAAAAGTCTTATGTATGTGTGTATCTATACAAGCAACATGAAATCCTAAAAATATTAAGATATAGTACATCTATATACTCAAAGATTATTATTTTTAACTTCTTAGGCCGTAATTCGATAATCGATGGTTAGACGAGACTGGAGAGTGAAATTTCATAGACGCGTCACGTTTTTTAGGCACATTTTGTCACGTGATTACCAATAGTTATGGCGTATAAAAATAATACATTCGTTATTGTATTAACACAAATATTGATTTTAATCAGCGAAGAAATTTAGTGAAATAAACGTAAAAATTGAGTTATGTGTTTTTTTTTTTGAGTTTTTCATTTATGAGTTCTTGTTTGTCAAGTTAAAATGATTAGACTATTTTTGTATTTATTTTACTTCCATCACGCGTGTGGCGCTGTACCTGCAGTATATTTTTATAAGTGCTCTAATTACGTAAAAAAATATTTCTCAAACTTAATCATTAAGTAGTCTTACCCTTATTCTCACCAAGTGGTATATAGGGTACTGCATCGAATCGATTGGTATTCAAAATTCTATGTTTTAAGTACCAGGATTCAGACATTAATAATAATATTAAATGTGTCGGGTTGTGGTCCCGTGGTTAGTGTCGCGGACTCTTAAGTCAGAGTTTCTCGGTTCGAACCCACTCTACCACAATTTGATACCTATTTCTAATAATGAGCCGCTGAGGCTCACAGAAATAGTCCTAAAATGAAATATCTGTGTAAATAATAAGAAAAAAAAATTTTTCTTTAAAAAAAAATTATAATAATATTTCAAGGATCCTAACATTAAGCAATGCATAGTACAATTTTGATAAGTAAAGTATACAAAATCAGTTAGTAAACGAGAAAAATTATCAATCTTAAAATTAACAACACAGAAATAGTATGAAATTAAAATATGTGTTAATAATAAAAACACAAATATTTCTCATGACTTAAAAAAATATTGGATTAGAAAATCGTTTATGCTTATTTCAACCCCCCTAGACAATCGAACCCGGGACCTGTAGCATAGCAGATACTACCCTATGGAGGCGATTTTTGTTTCTTTATCTAGCAGAATAAAAATTTATCTTAGTTCAAAATAACTATTCGTTTTTAAAGTTTTAGTAAAATAGGTACCAGCAAAATGCTTCATCTTCAATATCCACTATTACAAAATAAATAATCACGCAGTTAGATTTTAAAATTTCAATTACAGATCGATTTTTTAACATAAAACTCGCTTGTGTTTATATTTTTACGTAGACGCAGACTAGTCTTAAGATTAAAGAAGGAAAAAAATATTGAAAAAACTCCGAAAATCCATGTATATTTTTTAAATAAACATTTATGAAATTATTTCACAGAATGTTTGTTATTCTGACCATACCTTTAACATTAATTAACGTTTGTTTACAATTACACCGAGCTTAACTCTATGTTGCAGATGTTTTGATAACTTGTATATTTTACATCCAAATACAAAGCTTTTATCACGGATTAGTTTTCAGGTTTTCAGTAGGAAAAAAATTATCATTTTTATTACTTGAAAGTGAGAAACCAAGCTCATCTACATTAAACATTAAATGTTGAGCAGAGATTTCATATTATCAATATCATGTCAGATGTTGATTTGTTGGAAAAATAATTACTAGCGATATTTATCTAATTACCTAATAAGCCCGGCAATATGTGCTATATAGGCTTGCCATAATAATAAAGCTCTAAACCGGGACAAGAGGGACAGGTAGGAAAAAATTACAGTGGAACCTCTTATAACGATCATGATTCGTTTCAGCATCATACTCGTTAAGCGAAACATTTTTCCCATAGAAATCAATGTATAATACGAATGCGGTCCATATCGAAAGAATACTCAATAATTATGTATTTTTTTAAAACGTTTATTTATATAAAATTACATATAAATTGTTAAGGAGTGTAACAACTTCGAATACAATTTAAATCTAAAAAAAAAACCTTTAAAAAATTAATTTGAGCCAAATTGGTTTTAACTAGAAAACTGTCTAGTCTAAAGACATTGACAGGAAGCTGAAGTTAGCACAAAATATAATGTATCAATTAATTAGATTAGGTGCATCAGTGTGTTGCACGCCAAAATGTTTAAATAATTGGAACCATTTATCCACGTATTCAGTTTGGGAAGTCGTTAAACTTCATTCTTCAATTTTCGATACAAAAAAGTTTTTTGTGAGCGACAACTCATCAAAAAGACTCAGTATTAATTTGCTGTCTTTCATCCGATTGGTGTATTTCGTTTGTCTTTTGCAGACCTCTCCATTTCTTCCCATTTTAGTACATGACGTAGTCCAATTCATGTAAAAACTTCGGCGCTACCGAAACTATTTTCCCATAGTTCTTTTTGTAATAAATGCACCGTCTGAATAGATAAATAGACAGTGCTCGCGCAAACCGGGACAAAATCTAAACTGGCCGGGCACCGGGACCCGTGTCTGAAATCGGGACAATCCCGGTCAAACCGGGACATATGGTAAGCCATATATATAAATATATATATATATATATATATATATATATATATATATATATATATATATATATATATATATATATATATATATATATATATATATATATATATATGTATGTATATAAACGCATATAAAGTAGCGAGCAGTCAAATCTATATATATATATATATATATATATATATATATATATATATATATATATATATATATATATATATATATATATATATATATATATATATATATATATATATATATATATATATATATATATATATATATATATATATATATATATATATATATATATATATATATATATATATATATATATATATATATATATATATATATATATATATATATATATATATATATATATATATATATATATATATATATATATATATATATATAAATATATATATATATATATATATATATATATATATATATATATATTTATATATAAATATATATATATATATATATATATATATATATATATATATATATATATATATATATATTTATATATATATATATATATATATATATATATATATATATATATATATATATATATATATATATATATATATATATATATATGTATATATATTTATATTATGATGTTTCACTGCTTTCTATAAATGTTTTTGTAATCATCGAAGTAGGTTTTTTTTTTAAAACTATTTAATTCAAAAGTATTGCTTCGCTCTTTGAACAATTTCAAAAATAAATAATAATGGAGGATCCTTTCTTTTTTCAGCCTTAAATATGATCTTTAATGATCCTTAATATATTTTCATGAATCGAATAAAAATAATAGTTATTTATTGTTTATAAACTCAAGCAAAGGAAAACGTTTTTTTATATTATCTTTATTATTTCAGCATATTACCAACTTGTTTTGCTAAAAATTGTTTGAGTTTTTTAATGACATTCATAAACCCAGTTTTATTAAAATTTGTCATTAATTTTCTAAAAAAAAAATCAAATACATAGTTAACAGTTAAAAAGTTCCGAGAGCAAAAAATTTAAACGAGGAAAATTAATAAATTCATGTTAATCCAAGAAATCAACAGGCAGACAACCGACGAAAAATTAAAAATACGCGAAATTTACTTTGTTTCACGATGAATATAAAAATGATGAAACGTATCCCCATGTCCCGTACCGCACTGCAGAAGGGGGGTGGAGGTGGAGAGAAGGGTGGAAGGGAGGAGTAATGGTCCCAGAGGCAAACCTTGCAACCTCCGTAGCATATATGGGGAATTTAATCTAGACGGATCTGGCCGGACTCAAATTACAATACGGTATATTTACCTAAGTGAAACACTTGTCCGAAATCGGCAAGTATCGAACAAATAAATTTTACAATACAAATCTATGAAAATCTATCCGAATCGGCAAGTATCGAACAAATTAATTTTACAATACAAATCTATGAAAATCTATCCAAATCGGCAAGTATCGAACAAATTAATTTTACAATTTAAATCTAACAAAATTTATCGAAATCGGCAAGTATCGAAAAAATTATATTACAATACATACAAATCTATCAAGGTCCATCCAAATCGGCAAGTTTTGAACAAATTAATTTTATAATACAAATCTATCAAGATACATCCAAATCGGCAGTAATCGAACAAATTAATTGTACAATACAAATCTAAAAAAATCTATCCAAATTGGCAAGTATCGAACAAATTAATTCTACAATACAAATCTATCAAAATCATAAGTATCAAACAAAAAATTTAACTATACAAATCTATCTAAAGTCGGCAAGTATCAATTAAATTAATTTTACAATAAAATATTATGAAAATCTATCCAAAATCGGCAAGTATCGAACAAATTAATTTTACAATATAAACCTACCAATATGTGTTAATTTGAAAAGTGTCTTAACCTGACATGAAACTTGGAATGTATCGTTTTTCGTTTTTTTATGAAAGAAGATGGAAATCTGAGATTCCCAGGACGTACTACCTAGCATTTGGCTGGCTTACGCGATCACTTTATGTACTTGTGTGACGTTCACCATTCTGTCCATTATTAAATATTGCATTCATTCTTGAAAATTGCATTTATGCAACGGTCTTATGGTGGAGACTGATCGGAGCCATATCATCGTAACGTAACACGTTACGATGCGAGCATTCGTATAGTGAGAACAGCAAGCCGAGCGCTCCATCCCATAGTCGGAGCGCTCGCCGCGAGCGCAATTACGACGAAATGTTCCGGTCAGTCCCTACCATTAGATCCTTCCTACCTGTAAGGTTTTTCGATACATTGGTGAAATATAACCGATCGTTGCGCCATCAGTTGAAGTATTTGTGAAGTAGAAGAAAAAGAAAAGAACGATCCATGTTTCATGTCAAGCTGAGTGACCATTAAAATTGAGATCTCATACGTTTGGTGAATAAACCAGTGTTCGATATAGTGAATAATATTTATGTTATTTTTTGACATCTCATCAAAGGTGAAGAAGAATAAAGATATCTTGGCATTTACGGGGCTGACGACCGTCATAGGCTGGTTTAAGTGATCACTTTACACACGCGTAACATTCACCAATTCTACCCATTATTGAAAACCACACTACTCAAATTCTTGGGAGTTCTATATTTATATGAACCAATTTTGAAACATTATTCTTGAATCACTTGAACTGCACTAGAGACATCTATTAGTGAGATGAAAAGTATTTGGACACACTCAAAATGTTTTCTATATTCATATTGTTAAAATGTGTTAATTTTAATTTCAGCGAATAAAGGCAGAGTTATGACTAAAAAATTAATTACAAACTCGAAATTTAAATGAACGTGGCATTCCAGATATTTTTGGCTCGACTAATTTTACCATGATATTTTTAATTTTTATTTTTGGGGAAAATTAAAAAAAAAATTATATCAAAGATTTATTAAGAGGTAGGGGGATCTGGGTTTAATGTAACATGAGTCCGAGATATCAACGCGCCTCAATCTCCACCTATACATATTACGAAGTAAGCGCCCTTGCAGATTGAAACACATTTGCAAGCTCCACTCTTTGCGAGTTACTTCCTGGTAGTGACTTGAATTGCATCAATTTCGTAGAGCAAAGAATGTGACGGTTCGTGATCGTAGACAAATGTAACACGGAATATGGATACAAACTTCTTTAATATATTCTGAAAGCTTTCAAAAAATAAATTTGATATTTATTTATAAATATGATACTTATTTTTAGTCCAATAAGTTTCCTCTTTTACTTATAATGAATTAAAAAATAATCGGAAAAAAAATCTTCAGACACCAATAAAAAGAAAAATAAAAAAAAGCTTCTTTCAGCTCACCATAGATGTCTCAAGTGAAATTTTTGTGAATTCAAGCACTTCGTTTCGAATTTGCACAATATAAATACATAGAAGTTCCAAGAATTAAAGTAATGTGGTTGTCAATCATGGGTAGATTTGGTGAATGTTACAAATGTGTAAAGTAATCACTTAAACCAGCCTATGACGGTTGTAAACCTCGACCTGCCCAGACTTCACTGTTTTTCTTCATCTTTTAAGTTAGTTTATCGTTAAATAACCCGTTTAAATAATATAAAAAAACTAACTCTTAATTGGAGATAATCAAGATTTGAGAAGAAGTATTTGGACACACTCAAAATGTTGTTAATGTGAATCAAGGTGTTCGTTTTTTAACGTCAAGATCAATCGAATCCTACTTATGAATTTCAACAAAATTGAAGGCCTAGTAAAATTCTCCAAATCGCTATGTTTTCTTCAAATAATCTTGCCTTTTAACCGCACATATTTTATGGAAGAAATTTAATTTTATCTCTCAGTTTTATTTCAATTCGTAAAAACTCCCGAGGCACATTAGCCCCGTCGAGTGTTAGGAAATATGCAAAAAAGATAAAAGTATGAAAATTCAGCTCAGAATGTAATACTCTATTATACAAAAAATAAAACTTCGTTCCGCAAACTGTTTGAAAGTTTTACTGGTATTCTGTAACCTTCAAGTACGAATGTTATAACCACAAGTTTCAAAATTTGTTTTAACCAAATGTATGATGAATCAAATTTGTGACGATCATTTTATGTACAAATGAAGATCGTATTTTGACTGTGAAAATCATCAGAGTATGATGTATAAATTTCACATGAGATTTTTAAGGGAAACTCTCGGAGAGCGGAATTTCAAGGACGCGCCTCATTTATTGGGTACATTTCGTTACACGGGATGGAAGAAAGATGTACCGTAACGACTGTGAGTCACACTCTTTCTTTTACACTGTGAGAGAAAGAGTCCGATTTTATGTGCAGTGATGCGAAATAATAATAGAGTATTGGACATGCGTATAGTAGATGTACTCGTCAGATGCTATATATAAAAATATGAAGTATTACGCTTTATGTAATTAATATTTACAATTTGTTTTGTGATTATTTCAGTTCGTGTCCTATGATTGTTTGATTGCAACGATCTGAACGATTTTGAAAATCTGACAAATGCATTTGCTTAAAATAAATTAGAAATATTTTTTTTCCATTGATAAAAAAAATATAATGTGTTATAAATGTGTTATAAAATAATGTGTTATAAATGTGTTATAAATGTGTTATAAAATATAATGTGTTATAAATGTGTTATTAATATAAATGTGTTATAAAAAAATATTTGATCTTAAAATTACAAAAAATATAAATATATACATCATTCATAAAGGTACGAATTTAATAATTCCGATGAGAATTTTTACATATACTTACATAATGATCCGTAAATTTTTAATTTTTAGGATTGTCGATCATTAAAAAAAGAGTGATTTGATAAATAAAGAGTTAAAAATGATATCATTTGTAACCACTCACTCACTTTTAAATATATTTCCTTTCTAAAAAATAAGTATTTTTGTAAATACGGTTGCGAAAATCGATTTTCTTCACCTAATAAAAATGAAATTCGTTTAGTGCGCTGTAGTTGGAACATTTACCCATTAAATGTATGGAATATTTCATCCATTTACGAGTAAACTATACATATACCGCGTGATAATAATTTCTCATACGTCATGTTCCCTGCTGTGAGTTTCATAAGAACTGATGAAAACAAACAGGTATAAAGCGGCGAAACAAAATAGTATACCTTCAGAAACTTAAGGTTAAACCGATTTCATTTGGGAAATCTTTTTTTCTTCTTTCTATAACAGCTGGCACGTAACACTTTCCCGGAGACAAATCAAGTTCAAAAAGTCGAGTAATGCTTTCTTAAGGCCTAGTATACGTCCTTCAAGGCGTCGAGAGATAAAACGAGACCTTAAAAAGGTGTACTTTTTTCATGTTTCGCTCAGAAAATATAAAAGGTATTATTGCCTTGTACTTTTTTAATACGTGCCTTCGCGTATTTCACACGTGAATCTTCTTTAGGTCGGTGTTACTCAGGAATGAACTGGAACCGTGTATAATTCAGAAATGTAGAAACGCCTTTAAGCGAGTGTTTAAAAGTAGAACTTTCAGAAGAGAGAGCTCTCTTCTCTCCGCTAAACTTACTCTTGTTTGAGGGAAAAACTTTGCAAAACGAGTCAAGAGTTCAGATCGATGGGGGGTTAATCTTCACTGGTTCAATGTTTCGTTAAGGAAATCGATTCATTGTATATTTTTCCTGTTTGCAGCGTATTTATCACATGTTTTCCAATGATACTCTTAATAAATATTTAATTCTTTAATAACGCTGATTTAACTTGAAGTAAAGAAAAAACTTTTTATTTAATTTGTAAATAAATAAAACAACTACATAAAGGTATTTTTTAAACAAAAAAAAATATATAGAAATAATAAATATATAAAACCCTTATCCGCACCCCAATGGTGCATAGGGCACTGCGTCATATAAACGCAGTGTTATCTTGATCGTTTACACATGAAGGAAAGGTGATCAGCCATCCGCTTCAGGTACCAGTCCAGGGTAATATTGAATAAATATTACAGTGAAAAAATCACTAATATTTATTTTACCCCCCTGGGAATCGAACCCGGGACCTCCAGAACGGTAGCTGAGCGTGCTGACCATTACACTACGGAGGCGGACAACAAAAATAATGACACAAAATCTTTATCAGAAAAACAAAAAAAAATCCTGCATTATTTATTGAATTTCCATTGCAATTATTACAATGGGCGTTACAAAAAAACCGCCATCCTATAGAAACAATCACATACTTGCTGTATATACACACTTTTCAACATAATTAAAATTGAATTAACCGGCTAAGTGGTTAAAAAGGGTTAACATGTGTGTGAATAAGTAATTAAGTGTCCATCTATATGTAGTTGATTGCTTGTAATTGTCTTATTTTCCGAACAATATTGGATTAATATTTCTCTTTCTCACCACGACCCGATAACCGAAATGTTACATTTTAAAAAGAGGGTTAATGAGGAATAATTCTCCAATCAACAACTTTTAATTACTCCAACTCAGTTGAGAATTCCCACTCGGCATGTTATCTGAATCTATTGAGTGTTGAATTATCAATAAGGTCCTCCTTCTACTAGTTTGATGATAATTATTTCATTATCATGCCGGTCAAACAGTATGAATTAATCAATTATCTTAATATATGTTGTACACGTGTTCATTCCCTTTGGAGTCATGTTAACATATTTAGCTGTTTAACTCATTTCATGATTTGATTTTGTTCGCCTCCGTAGTGTAATGGTCAGCACGCTCGGCTACCGTTCTGGAGGTCCCGGGTTCGATTCCCAAGGGGGGTAAAATAAATATAAGTGATTTTTTCACTGTAATATTTATTCAATATTACCCTGGACTGGTACCTGAAGCGGAGGGCTGATCACCTTTCCTTCATGTGTAAACGATCAAGATAACACTGCGTTTATATGACGCAGTGCCCTATGCACCATTGGGTTGCGGATAAGGGTTTTATTTATTTCAGTTTTTAGTTAATAATAAATTTAATAAAATATTTTTTTTGAGACATTGTCTGTTTTCAGGCGTTGTCTTCCATCAAGGCATTATACTTACCAGTCCCTATTCTTGGTTTAATTAATATGGAACAGCTGCTCCTGATGTCCCGCAATCGTGACATCCTTTTTTCCCCCCTGTAGCTTAAGGTAAGAAGGCATTAATTACTTCGGATTATGAATCAAATGTCAGTTGATTAAAACTAAGGTTTTTCATACAACATTTTGAGTGTGTCCAAATACTTGTTCAAAAATCTGGATTATCTCTTATATATGAGTTTCTGCTTAGTAAGAGGTTTCTTTACGTCTTACCAATAGATGTCTCTTGTGAAGTTCTAGTGATTCAAGAACAAGGTTTCCAAATTGGTTCATATATTTAGATCTTCCAAGAATTAGAGTAGTGTGGTTGTCAATAATGGGTAGAATTGGTGAATGTTACACGTGTGTAAAGTGATCACTATGACGGTCGTCAGCCCCGTAAATGCCCAGACTACCATATTCTTGTTCATCTTTGACGAGATGTCAAAAAAATTAATAAGGTTTTTCTGTTAAAGTTTTTAGCTTCTAGACTTTAAAAGCCGTAGTAGGACAGTCTCATTACTAGCAGTCATTTTACCATCTATCTTTTATGCAGGGTTTATATAAAATTAAAGCTTTTTTAAGAATTAAGATAGGCATCTCTACTATGGAACAGGTAGGTGCGTCTCAAAACTGATCCTTAATGCTTGATTGGCCCAAAAACCTTTAAGAGATAATTGCTTAATGATTATTTCTTAACAATTTCTTTACTGTAGAAAGTAATAAAAAAATATAAACCCTTTATTATGATGCATAAACAGATTTTACATTTTTTTATATTAATTAATTTAAATTATATTAATATAATTAATTTTATTTATTATTTTTTAATTATTAATTAATTTATTAAATTAATATTAATTAATTTTTTATATTATATTTTTTTACGGTAAAGGCTTAAAATTTTGAAAAAAAAATTAAGAACATTTTTAACATGTTTAAAAAAAAGGATAGGTACACAAAATAATGAAAAATTGCGCATGCTGCATTGTTCACGTTATGGAAGTGAAATTTCTTTAAATATTAGGCTTAAGAGAAATTTGATGTTAGAAACGAGAAAAATTATCTTAAAAGATAAATAAAATGTTAAAATCGCATACAAAACATAATTGATTATTATTCAATATTACCGCCGTCATTGATAAGTGCTTCAATTAGTCATAATGATATTTATGGTTTGTGATCGTTTTAGAGATAAAAATATTATATGCGAGAATAAATATGCAAGCATTGGTCGCGGTGACATAAGGGATGAAAAAAAATATGCAAGCATTAATATACATTTTTTTCAACTTTTTCTAACCCTTTTCCGCACCCGATGGTGCATAGGGCATTGCACTATATAAACGCAGTGTTACATCGATCATTAAAACACGAAGGAAAGGTGACCAGTCCTCTGCTTCTGGTCTTTTTTTGGTACCTGCATTTAGGGTCATTTTTTTTAAAAGGAGAGATAAAAAAATTATACAATCCAGGAATAAAGGATTCTATACATATGAACCATGACTTGTGGATAAAAGAAGTACGAGTTTTGTCAAAATTTCATTTTATTTCGATACTGAAATTAGAAGGAATTTCACAAGGACAAAACAAATCTACGTGGACAAAAAAAAGTTCAAAACAATGGAATGTTTTATTGCTACATGTTTTAATTTAAAATTTTCCCGAAAATATTTTTTTCTAAATGTATGAATTTGTTTAAAATACCAACCGAGCATTTGATAAAAATATTTTTAAAATGAACTGAAAAGTTGAATTCCATGTTCTGGTCGTGGAAACCCAGTAATGGGATGAGAACCGTTGACAGCGGAGTATAATAAAATATGAACCTTAGTCTATATTTCCATTGGACTGAAATGTCAAGTGTGACAATGGCTACCCTTGAAACGATTGGGATTAAAACTTTGGCAACGAGCAGGGCTAAGCCGAGTTGCTAGTAACCCAGAAATTTTTAAAAAGTTTCGACTTTCGCTCTATAAATAAATTAGTATTTTTGGTGCCTGAAAACGAGAATATACGAAACACGTTCCTTGCACGTACGTGAAGCTGGATTCGGAGACGTGATCTTCTAGACAGAAAAATAAATGTTGCATAGTCTTGTTGGACGGTTTACGGTCTCATCCAGGCTGACGTCAAATTAACTTGAAATGATAAAAAGATCTGTACCTTAAATGAAAACATGATAAATAAATCTCATTTTGGTGCCGTTCCAACCGTAGCTTTTGAGCTTAATTCAATAACGTTTACAATAAATGTGAACATAACTATATTTGACTAACAACGAAACAGATCCAAAGTAATACATTTCTTCTCAAAATCATCTCGAAGAAAATCAGTACCTTTTCGAACATGCTGTCGGTTGTTGAATACAAGACATACATATTTAAATAATATTTGCATTGCACACAAAAGCGTATCGGTATATGAGTCTGTTATAAAATTGTGGATTATGTTTAAGGAAACCTTTTTACTTATACATTGAGTCTCCCGCTGCTCGGTGATGTACCAAGAAGGATATATCCGAATGTAGAATTGGAATATTCAGAAGCGTGGTGACATTTACGAAGAGATACATGTAAATTTTGTTTTGTGTCCGTCAATACGAGGGAATAATGCGTGAAATAAGAGGCTTTATATAAAATCGTGACTTCCCGTTGCCAGAAATATGTGCCCTACATATCCAATAAACATACTTTCTCTCTTAAGGAAAATGTAAAAGCAATAGGTGAGGTACGCGTACATGTTTTATTTTATATACATCCTTCTTTATAAAAGGATATTGAAGAGTTTTTTTGTGATACATGAAGTTGGAAAATATGTTATGTTGACTTTTTTCGAAATAAGGACATCTCATCACAACAACGAAAAAAAAATTTATTACATAAAATATGTTACCAAAATATGCTAGAATCTAACTCATTTGTATAATACATACAATCATATCAAGAACATTTATTTGGTTGGTCGTTTTTTTCTTCAGTAAGTTTATATTACATTTAGTATTAAGTAATATTTTTTCTTTGTTTAACATCATATACATATATTTACATCTTACAATAAACATAACATTTAAAAATAAAAACATTCAGGCTTCCTTCCATCATACATTTTTAAACCCGTATATGTAATTAAATTTTGAGATTTTTTTTTTTATTATGGCAGTCCTATTCTATCCTTATTTCTAGTAACATGTTTATGATTTTTTTAAATCAAACATCCAACATTTTATTTTATTTCAAACATCAAACATTCACTTTCTTTTTGATTAGCATTCATAAAAGGAACTGTAAAAGCAGAAGTTTAAAAAGAAATTGAGGAGTATTTATTCCCATCAATTTAAATGCACCATTCCTATATTTATTAGTAAATTTTCCAAGATGACTCTGCACCGTTTCACTGAGCAAAAACTGTGAGTATTGTCTTTTTCTGTGGTTATTAAAAAAATTATGAGCATTTTTCATTTTCTAGCGAAAAAATCGAAAATCTACAATTAACTATAAAATTGAGAACAAAAAAAATTGGTTACTAAATTGGTACTTTTTTGGTTTATATCATCTTTCAAAAGTGTTGTTTTATAATTTGGACTGAAAAACTATCAACAGCAAAAAAATATTACGTAAGTAAACTGATAATTTCTGACTGGAAAGATTTGACTGCTCGCTACTTTATATGCGTTTATATACATACATATATATATATATATATATATATATATATATATATATATATATATATATATATATATATATATATATATATATATATATATACACATATATATATATATATATATATATATATATATATATATATATATATATATATATATATATATATATATATATATATATATATATATATATATATATATATATATATATATATATATATATATATATATATATATATATATATAAATATATATATATACATATATATATATATATATATATATATATATATATATATATATATATATATTTATATAAACACATAACATTGTGGAATGATATGTATTTTTTTTTAATTTGACACTTCTCGATAAACCACTTACTAAGCACACAAACTAATGTTTAATATTTTTAATCAAATGAATCTCTCAACTTTCACCTGAAGATTAAAACATCTGTTAGTTTTCGAAACTAGTCGTGTTTAAGACATAAAACTCATTAAGTGGTTTATCACAAGTGTTTATAATTTTTTCAAATAATCTACATGCCATTCCACAATATTAATGCCGAATCAATAAATAATATAAAGTATTTATTTCATAAGCTGTATTTTTTAATTTCAAATGAAGAAACTTAAACAGTATCGAAAGATTGTTGAAGTCGTAGTAAATTTGTTTGTTTGGAACTTCAATTTGTTTTGTGTATTCTAAATGAAAAATAACACGGTGAAATTCTTGCAATTAGATTCAGAGAACATTTATTGTTACTTTGTTTGTGTACCTTCAAGAAAGGTCTAAGTTTGTACTTCCTATTCCTTGAATCATTATTCTGTTCTACAAAAGTCCTTATTATTACACTCGTCTTCATCATTGCAACTCTTACTGCACCTGTTTTTCATATTTATTTTATACGCACACTATCTTTCCACATGAAATATCTGAAAAGTTCAATATTTACAATCTGCAGTTATTTTTTTATTTTTTTATTTTAAGAATAGATTACTTACAAAAAATGA